>NW_027490490.1:0-113391 GCF_050948175.1 Xylocopa sonorina | reverse complement strand
ATATCGCATCTCATTTCTATGTTTCATGGTAAGGTATAATATGATTTGCGAAGTGTTATGTATTCCTCTTCTACACTTCAAATGAATGTAAATGCGACACTTCCTTGCAAGGAAATAGCGTTTGCAGATGTCTACGTATCGTAGCAATAGAGTTCTTATGATTCTTAAAACGCGATATCGCATCTCATTTCTATGTTTCATGGTAAGGTATAATATGATTTGCGAAGTGTTATGTATTCCTTGTCTACACTTCAAATGAATGTAAATGCGACACTTCCTTGCAAGGAAATAGCGTTTGGAGATGTCTACGTATCGTAGCAATAGAGCTCTTATGATTCTTAAAACGCGATATCAAATCTCATTTCTGTGTTTCATGGTAAGATATAATATGATTTGCGAAGTGTTATGTATTCCTCGTCTACACTTCAAATGAATGTAAATGCGACACTTACTTGCAAGAAATAGCGTTTGCAGATGTCTACGTATCGTAGCAATAGAGTTCTTATGATTCTTAAAACGCGATATCGCTTCTCATTTCCATGTTTCATGGTAAGATATGATATGATTTGCGCGAAGTGTTATGTATTCCTCTTCTACACCTCAAATGAATGTAAATGCGACACTTCCTTGCAACTGAAATAGCGTTTGCAGATGTCCACGTATCGTAGGGATAGAGTTCTAATGCTTCTTAAAACGAGATATCGCATCTCATTTTTATGTTTCATGATAAGATATAATATTCATTGCGAAGTGTTATGCATTCCTCGTCTACACTTCAAATGAATGTAAATGCCACACTTCTCCTGCTAGGAAATAGCGTCTGCAGATGACTAGGTATCGTAGCAATAGAGTTCTAATGCTTCTTAAACGCGATATCGCATCTCATTCCTGTGTTTCATGTTAAGATACAATATGATTTGCGAAGTGTTATGTAGTCGCTCTTCTACACTTCAAATGAATGTTAATGCGACTCTTCCTTGCAAGGAATAGCGTTTGCAGATGGTCTACGTATCGTAGCAATAGAGTTCTAATGCTTCTTAAAACGCGATATCGCATCTCATTTCCATGTTTCATGCTAAGATATAATATGACTGGGGAAGTGTTATGTATGGTCCTCGTCTACACTTCAAAATGAATGTAAATGCGACAGCTTCTTGCAAGGAAATAGAGTTTGCAAATGTCTACCTATTCTTAGCAATAGTGTTCTAATACTTCTTAAAACGCGATAATCGCATCTCATTTCTATGTTTCACGGTAAGATATAATATGATTTGCGAAGTGTTATGTATTCCTCGTCCTACACTTCAAATGAATGTAAATGCGACACTTACTTGCTAGGAAATAGCGTTTGCAGATGTCTACTCTATCGTAGCAATAGAGTTCTAATGCTTCTTAAAACGCGGTATCGCATCTCATTTCCATGTTTCATGGTAAGATATAATATGATTTGCGACAGTGTTATGTATTCTCTTCTACACTTCAAATGAATGTAGATGCGACACTTCCTTGCAAGGAAATAGCGTTTGCAGATGTCCACGTATCGTAGGGATAGAGTTCTAATGCTTCTTAAAACGAGATATCGCATCTCATTGTTTATGTTTCATGATAAGATATAATATTCATTGCGAAGTGTTATGCATTCCTCGTCTACACTTCAAATGAATGTAAATGCCACACTTCCCTGCTAGGAAATAGCGTCTGCAGATGACTAGGTATCGTAGCAAAAGAGTTCTAATGCTTCTTTAAAAACGCGATATCGCATCTCTTTTCTATGTTTCATGGTAAGATATAATATTATTGGGGAAGTGTTATGTATTCCTCGTCTACACTTCAATGAATGTAAATGCGACACTTCCTTGCGAGGAAATAGCGTTTGCAAGTGTCTACTATCGTAGCAATAGTGTTCTAATGCTTCTTAAAACGCGATATCGCATCTCATTTCTATGTTCTCACTGGTAAGATGTAATATGATTTGCGAAGTGTATGTATTCCTCGTCTACACTTCAAATGAATGTAAATGCTACACTTCCTTGCAAGGAAATAGCGTTTGCAGATGTCTACTTATCGTAGCAATAGAGGTTCTAATGCTTCTTAAAACGCGATATCGCATCTCATTCCCATGTTTCATGGTAAGATATAATATGATTTGCGAAGTGTTATGTATTCCTCGTCTACTACTTCAAATGAATGTAAATGCGGACACTTCCTTGCAAGGAAAACTAGCGTTCTGCAAATGTCTACCTATCGTAGCAATAGTGTTCTAGTGATTCTTAAAACGCGATAATCGCATCTCATTTCTATGTTTTCATGGTAAGGTATAATATGATTTGCGATAGTGTTATGTATTCCACTTCTACACTTCAAATGAATGTAAATGCGACACTTCCCTTGCAAGGAAATAGCGTTTGCAGATGTCTACGTATCGTAGCAATAGAGTCCTTATGATTCTCTAAAACGAGATATCGCATCTCATTTCTATGTTTCATGGTAACGGATATAAATATGGATTGCGAAGTGTTATGTATTCCTTGTCTACACTTCAAGTGAATGTAAATGCGACACTTCCTTGCAAGGAAATAGCGTTTGGAGATGTCTACGTATAGTAGCAATAGAGTTCTTATGATTCTTAAAACGCGATATCAAATCTCATTTCTGTGTTTCATGGGTAAGATATATATGATTTGCGAAGTGTTATGTATTCCTCGTCTACACTTCAAATGAATGTAAATGCGACACTTCCTTGCAAGGGAATAGCGTTTGCAGATGTCTACGTATCGTAGCAATAGAGTTCTTATGATTCTTAAAACGCGATATCGCATCTCATTTCTATGGTTTCATGGTAACGATATAATATGATTTGCGAAGGTGTTATGTATTCCTCGTCTACACTTCAAATGAATGTAAATGCGACACTTCCTTGCTAGGAAATAGCGTTTGCAAATGTCTACCTATCGTAGCAATAGTGTTCTAATGATTCTTAAAACGCGATATCGCATTTCATTTCTATGTTTCATGGTAAGGTATAATATGATTTGCGAAGTGTTATGTATTCCTCTTCTACACTTCAAAATGAATGTAAATGCCACACTTCCCTGCTATGAAGTAGCGTCTGCAGATGACTAGGTATCGTAGCAATAAAATGTCTCTAATGCTTCTGTAAAACGCGATATCGCAATCACAGTCCTATGTTTCATGGTAAGATATAACATGATTGTGCGAGGGTGTCATGTATTCTTCGTCTACACTTCAAATGAATGTAAATGCGACACTTCCTTGCTAGGAAATAGCGTTTGGCAGATGTCTACGTATCGAAGGGATAGAGTTCTAATGCTTCTTAAAACGACATATCGCTTCCTCATTTGTATGTTTCATGATAAGTATAATATGATTTGCGATGTGTTATGTATTCCTCTTCTCTACACATCAAATGAATGTAAATGCGACACTTCCTTGCAAGGAAATAGCGTTATGCAGATGTCTACGTATCGTAGCAATAGAGTTCTTATGATTCTTAAAACGCGATATCGCATCTCATTTCTATGTTTGATGGTAAGATATAATATGATTCGCGAAGTGTTATGTATTCCTCGTCAACACTTCAAATGAATGTAAATGCGACACTTCCTTGCAAGGAAATAGCGTTTGCAAATGTCTACCTATCTCTAGAAATAGTGTTCTAATACTTCTTAAAACGGCGATATCGCATCTCATTTCTATGTTTCATGGTAAGATATAATATGATTTGCGAAGTGTTATGTATTCCTCGTCTACACTTCAAATGAATGTAAATGCGACACTTCCTTGCAAGGAAAATAGCGTTTGCCAGATGTCTAGCGTGATCGAAGCAATAGAGTTCAAATGCTGTCTTAAGACGCGAATATCGCATCTCATTTCTATGTTTCATGATAAGATATAATATGATTGGGGAAGTGTTATGTATTACTCGTCTACACTCAAATGAATGTAAATGCGACACTTCCTTGCAAGGAAATAGCGTTGTGCAAGATGTCTACGTATCGTAGCAATAGAGTTCTTATGATTCTTAAAACGCGATATCGCATCTCATTTCTATGTTTGATGGTAAGATATAATATGATTCGCGAAGTGTTATGTAGTCCCTCGTCTACACCTTCAAATGAATGTAAATGCGACACTTCCTTGCAAGGAAATAGCGTTTGGAGATGTCTACGTATGCGTAGCAATAGAGTTCTTATGATTCTTAAAAACGCGATATCGCATCTCATTTCTGTGTTTCATGGTAATATATAATATGATTTGCGAAGTGTTATGCATTCCTCGTCTACACTTCAAATGAATGTGAATGCGACACTTCCTCGCTAGGATATAGTGTTTGCAGATGTCTACGTATCGTGAGCAATAGAGTTCTTATGATTCTTAAAACGCGATATCGCATCTCATTTCTATGTTTCATGGTAAGATATAATATGATTTGCGAAGTGTTATGTATTCCTCGTCTACACTTCAAATGAATGTAAATGCGACACTTCCTTGCAAGGAAATAGCGTTTGCAGATGTCTACGTATCGAAGCAATAGAGTTCAAATGCTTCTTAAGACGCGATATCGCATGTCATTTCTATGTTTCATGGTAAGATATAATATGATTGGGGAAGTGTTATGTACTTACTCGTCTACACTTCAAATGAATGTAAATGCGACACTTCCTTACAAGGAAATAGCTGTTTGCAGATGTCTACGTATCGTAGCAATAGAGTTCTTATGATTCTTAAAACGCGATATCGCATCTCATTTCTATGTTTCATGGTAAGATATAATATGATTTGCGAAGTGTTATGTATTCCTCGTCTACACTTCAAATGAATGTAAATGCGACACTTCCTTGCAAGGAAATAGCGTTTGCAGATGTCTACGTATCGAAGCAATAGAGTTCAAATGCTTCTTAAGACGCGATATCGCCATGTCATTTCTATGTTTCATGGTAAGATATAATATGATTGGGGAAAGTGTTATGTATTACTCGTCTACACTTCAAATGAATGTAAATGCGACGCTTCCTTGCAAGGAAATAGCGTTTGCAGATGTCTACGTATCGTAGCAATAGAGTTCTTATGATTCTTTAAACGCGATATCGCATCTCATTTCTATGTTTGATGGTGAGATATAATATGATTCGCGAAGTGTTATGTAGTCCTCGTCTACACTTCAAATGAATGTAAATGCGACACTTCCTTGCAAGGAAATAGAGTTTGCAAATGTCTACCTATCTTAGCAATAGTGTTCTAATACTGTCTTAAAACGCGATATCGCATCTCATTTCTATGTTTCACGGTAAGATATAATATGATTTGCGAAGTGTTATGTATTCCTCGTCTACACTTCAAATGAATGTAAATGCGACACTTCCTTGCAAGGAAATAGCGTTTGCAAATGTCTACCTATCGTAGCAATAGTGTTCTAGTGATTCTTAAAACGCGATATCGCATCTCATTTCTATGTTTCATGGTAAGGTATAATATGATTGCGAAGTGTTATGTATTCCACTTCTACACTTCAAATGAATGTAAATGCGACACTTCTTGCAAGGAAATAGCGTTTGCAGATGTCTACGTATCGTAGCAATAGAGTCCTTATGATTCTTAAAACGAGATATCGCATCTCATTCTATGTTTTCATGGTAAGGTATAATATGATTTGCGAAGTGTTATGTATTCCTTGTCTACACTTCAAGTTGAATGTAAATGCGACACTTCCTTGCAAGGAAATAGCGTTTGGAGATGTCTACGTATAGTAGCAATAGAGTTCTTATGATTCTTAAAACGCGATATCAAATCTCATTCTGTGTTTCATTGGTAAGATATAATATGATTTGCGAAGTGTTATGTATTCCTCGTCTACACTTCAAATGAATGTAAATGCGACACTTCTTGCAAGGAATAGCGTTTGCAAGATGTCTACGTATCGTAGCAATAGAGTTCTTATGATTCTTAAAACGCGATATCGCAGATCTCATTTCTGATGTTTCATGGTAAAGATATAATATGATTTGCGAAGTGTTATGTATTCCTCGTCTACACTTCAAATGAATGTAAATGCGACACTTCCTTGCTAGGAAATAGCGTTTGCAAATGTCTACCTATCGTAGCAATAGTGTTTCTAATGATTCTTAAAACGCGATATCGCATTTCATTTCTATGTTTCATGGTAAGGTAAATATGATTTGCGAAGTGTATGTATTCCTCTTCTACACTTCAAATGAATGTAAATGCCACACTTCCCTGCTATGAAGTAGCGTCTGCAGATGACTAGGTATCGTAGCAATAAATGTTCTAATGCTTCTTAAAACGCGATATCGCATCACATTCCTATGTTTCATGGTAAGATATAACATGATTTGCGAGGTGTCATGTATTCTTCGTCTACACTTCAAATGAATGTAAATGCGACACTTCCTTGCTAGGAAATAGCGTTTGCAGATGTCTACGTATCGTAGGGATAGATGTTTCTAATGCTTCTTAAAACGACATATCGCTCCTCATTTGTATGTTCATGATAAGAGTATAATATGATCTTGCGATGTGTTATGTAATTCCTCTTCTACACATCAAATGAATGTAAATGCGACACTTCCTTGCAAGGAAATAGCGTTTGCAGATGTCTACGTATCGTAGCAATAGAGTTCTTATGATTCTTAAAACGCGATATCGCATCTCATTTCTATGTTTGATGGTAAGATATAATATGATTCGCGAGTGTTATGTATTCCTCGTCAACACTTCAAATGAATGTAAATGCGACACTTCCTGCAAGGAAATAGCGTTTGCAAATGTCTACCTATCTTAGCAATGAGTGTTCTAATACTTCTTAAAACGCGATATCGAGCATCTCTTTCTATGTTTCATGGTAAGATATAATATGATTTGCGAAGTGTTATGTATTCCTCGTCTACACTTCAAATGAATGTAAATGCGACACTTCCTTGCAAGGAAATAGCGTTTGCAGATGTCTACTACGTATCGAAGCAATAGAGTTCAAATGCTTCTTAAGACGCGATTATCGCATCTCATTTCTATGTTTCATGATAAGATATAATATGATTGGGGACAGTGTTATGTATTACTCGTCTACACTTCAAATGAATGTAAATGCGACACTTCCTTGCAAGGAAATAGCGTTTGCAGATGTCTACGTATCGTAGCAATAGAGTTCTTATGATTCTTAAAACGCGATATCGCATCTCATTTCTATGTTTGATGGTAAGATATAATATGATTCGCGAAGTGTTATGTAGTCCTCGTCTACACTTCAAATGAATGTAAATGCGACACTTCCTTGCAAGGAAATAGCGTTTGGAGATGTCTACGTATCGTAGCAATAGAGTCTCTATGATTCTAAAACGCGATATCGCATCTCATTTCTGTGTTTCATGGTAATATATAATATGATTTGCGAAGTGTTATGCATTCCTCGTCTACACTTCAAATGAATGTGAATGCGACACTTCCTCGCTAGGATATAGTGTTTGCAGATGTCTACGTATCGTAGCAATAGAGTTCTTATGATTCTTAAAACGCGATATCGCATCTCATTTCTATGTTTCATGTAAGATATAATATGATTTGCGAAGTGTTATGTATTCCTCGTCTACACTTCAAATGAATGTAAATGCGACACTTCCTTGCAAGGAAATAGCGTTTGCAGATGTCTACGTATCGAAGCAATAGAGTTCAAATGCTTCTTAAGACGCGATATCGCATGTCATTTCTATGTTTCATGGTAAGATATAATATGATTGGGGAGAGTGTTATGTATTACTCGTCTACACTTCAAAATGAATGTAAATGCGACACTTCCTTACAAGGAAATAGCGTTTGCAGATGTCTACGTATCGTAGCAATAGAGTTCTTATGATTCTTAAAACGCGATATCGCATCTCATTTCTATGTTTCATGGTAAGATATAATATGATTTGCGAAAGTGTTATGTATTCCTCGTCTACACTTCAAATGAATGTAAATGCGACCACTTCCTTGCAAGGAAATAGCGTTTGCAGATGTCTACGTATCGAAGCAAATAGAGTTCAAATGCTTCTTAAGACGCGATATCGCATGTCATTTCTATGTTTCATGGTAAGATATAATATGATTGGGGAAGTGTTTATGTATTACTCGTCTACACTTCAAATGAATGTAAATGCGACGCTTCCTTGCAAGGAAATAGCGTTTGGCAGATGTCTACGTATCGTAGCAATAGAGTTCTTATGATTCTTAAAACGCGATATCGCATCTCATTTCTATGTTTTGATGGTGAGATATAATATGATTCGCGAAGTGTTATGTAGTCCTCGTCTACACTTCAAATGAATGTAAATGCGACACTTCCTTGCAGGAAATAGAGTTTGCAAATGTCTACCTATCTTAGCAATAGTGTTCTAATACTTCTTAAAACGCGATATCGCATCTCATTTCTATGTTTCACGGTAAGATATAATATGACTTTGCGAAGCTGTTATGTATTCCTCGTCTACACTTCAAATGAATGTAAATGCGACACTTACTTGCTAGGAAAATAGCGTTTGCAGATGTCTACCTATCGTAGCAATAGAGTTCTAATGCTTCTTAAAACGCGGTATCGCATCTCATTTCCATGTTCAATGGTAAGATATAATATGATTTGCGAAGTGTTTATGTATTCCTCTTCTACACTTCAAATGAATGTAGATGGCGACACTTCCTTGCAAGGAAATAGCGTTTGCAGATGTCCACGTATCGTAGGATAGAGTTCTAATGCTTCTTAAAACGAGATATCGCATCTCATTTTTATGTTTCATGATAAGATATAATATTCATTGCGAAGTGTTATGCATTCCTCGTCTACACTTCAAATGAATGTAAATGCCACACTTCCCTGCTAGTGAAAATAGCGTCTGCAGATGACTAGGTATCGTAGAGCAAAAGAGTTCTAATGCTTCTTAAAACGCGATATCGCATCTCTTTTCTATGTTTCATGGTAAGATATAATATTATTGGGGAAGTGTTATGTATTCCTCGTCTACACTTCAATATGAATGTAAATGCGACACTTCCTTGCAAGGAAATAGCGTTTGCAAGTGTCTACCTATCGTAGCAATAGTGTTCTAATGCTTCTTAAACGCGATATCGCATCTCATTTCTATGTTTCATGGTAAGATGTAATATGATTTGCGAAGTGTTATGTATTCCTCGTCTACACTTCAAATGAATGTAAATGCTACACTTCCTTGCAAGGAAATAGCGTTTGCAGATGTCTACTTATCGTAGCAATAGAGTTCTAATGCTTCTTAAACCGCGATATCGCATCTCATTCCCATGTTTCATGGTAAGATATAATATGATTTGCGAAGTGTTATGTATTCCTCGTCTACACTTCAAATGAATGTAAATGCGACACTTCCTTGCAAGGAAATAGCGGTTTGCAAATGTCTACCTATCGTAGCAATAGTGTTCTAGTGATTCTTAAAACGCGATATCGCATCTCATTTCTATGTTTCATGGTAAGGTATAATATGATTTGCGAGAGTGTTATGTATTCCACTTCTACACTTCAAATGAATGTAAATGCGACACTTCCTTGCAAGGGAAATAGCGTTTGCAGATGTCTACGTTTCGTAGCAATAGAGTCCTTATGATTCTTAAAACGAGATATCGCATCTCATTTCTATGTTTCATGGTAAAGGTATAATATGATTTGCGAAGTGTTATGTATTCCTTGTCTACACTTCAAGGTGAATGTAAATGCGACACTTCCCTTGCAAGGAAGATAGCGTTTGGAGATGTCTACGTATAGTAGCAATAGAGTTCTTATGATTCTTAAACGCGATATCAAATCTCATTTCTGTGTTTCAATCGGTAAGATATAATATGATTTGCGAAAGTGTGTTATGTAATTCCTCGTCTACACTTCAAATGAATGTAAATGCGACACTTCCTTGCAAGGGGAATAGCGTTTGCAGATGTCTACGTATCGATAGCAATAGAGTTCTTATGATTCTTAAAACGCGATATCGCATCTCATTTCTATGGTTTCATGGTAAGATATAATATGATTTGCGAAGTGTTATGTATTCCTCGTCTACACTTCAAATGAATGTAAATGCGACACTTCTTGCTAGGAAATAGCGTTTGCAAATGTCTACCTATCGTAGCAATAGTGTTCTAATGATTCTTAGAAACGCGATATCGCATTCATTTCTATGTTTCATGGTAAGGTATAATATGATTTGGCGAAGTGTTATGTATTCCTCTTCTACACTTCAAATGAATGTAAATGCCACACTTCCCTGCTATGAAGTAGCGTCTGCAGATGACTAGGGTATCGTAGCAATAAATGTTCTAATGCTTCTTAAAACGCGATATCGCATCACATTCCTATGTTTCATGGTAAGATATAACATGATTTGCGAGGTGTCATGGTATTCTTCGTCTACACTTCAAATGAATGTAATGCGACACTTCCTTGCTAGGAAATAGCGTTTTGCAGATGTCTACGTATCGTAGGGATAGAGTTCGAATGCTTCTTAAAACGACATATCGCTCCTCATTTGTATGTTTCATGATAAGGTATAATATGATTTGCGATGTGTTATGTATTCCTCTTCTACACATCAAATGAATGTAAATGCGGACACTTCCTTGCAAGGAAATAGCGTTTGCAGATGTCTACGTATCGTAGCAATAGAGTTCTTATGATTCTTAAAACGCGATATCGCATCTCATTTCTATGTTTGATGGTAAGATATAATATGATTCGCGAAGTGTTATGTATTCCTCGTCAACACTTCAAATGAATGTAAATGCGACACTTCCTTGCAAGGAAATAGCGTTTGCAAATGTCTACCTATCTTAGCAATAGTGTTCTAATACTTCTTAAAACGCGATATCGCATCTCATTTCTATGTTTCATGGTAAGTATATAATATGATTTGCGAAGTGTTATGTATTCCTCGTCTACACTTCAAATGAATGTAAATGCCGACAACTTCCTTGCAAGGAAATAGCGCTTGCAGATGTCTACGTATCGAAGCAATAGAGTTCAAATGCTTCTTAAGACGCGATATCGCATGTCATTTCTATGTTTCATGGTAAGATATAATATGATTGGGGAAGTGTTATGTATTACTCGTCTACACTTCAAATGAATGTAAATGCGACACTTCCTTACAAGGAAATAGCGTTTGCAGATGTCTACGTATCGTAGCAATAGAGTTCTTATGATTCTTAAAACGCGATATCGCATCTCATTTCTATGTTTCATGGTAAGATATAATATGATTTTGCGAAGTGTTATGTATTCCTCGTCTACACTTCAAATGAATGTAAATGCGACACTTCCTTGCAAGGAAATAGCGTTTGCAGATGTCTACGTATCGAAGCAAAATAGAGTTCAAATGCTTCTTAAGACGCGATATCGCATGTCATTTCTATGTTTCATGGTAAGATATAATATGATTGGCGGAAGTGTTATGTATTACTCGTCTACACTTCAAATGAATGTAAATGCGACGCTTCCTTGCAAGGAAATAGCGTTTGCAGATGTCTACGTATGTCTACGTATCGTAGCAATAGAGTTCTTATGATTCTTAAAACGCGATATCGCATCTCATTTCTATGTTTGATGGTGAGATATAATATGATTCGCGAAGTGTTATGTAGTCCTCGTCTACACTTCAAATGAATGTAAATGCGACACTTCCTGCAAGGATATAGCGTTTGGAGATGTCTACTGTATCGTAGCATAGAGTTCTTATGATTCTTAAAACGCGATATCGCATTCTCATATCTGTGATTCATGGTATATATATAATATGATTTTGCGAAGTGTTATGCATGTCCTCGTCTACACTTCAAATGAATGTGAATGCGACACTTCCTCGCTAGGATATAGCGTTTGCAGATGTCTACGTATCGTAGCAATAGAGTTCTTATGATTCTTAAAACGCGATATCGCATCACATTTCTATGTTTCATGGTAAGATATAATATGATTTGCGAGTGTCATGTATTCCCCGTCTACACTTCAAATGAATGTAAATGCCACACTTCCCTGCTAGGAAACAGCGTCTGCAGATGACTAGGTATCGTAGCAATCAGAGTTTCTAATGCTTCTTAAAGCGCGATATTCGCATCTCATTTCTATGTTTCATGGTAAGATATAATATGATTGGATAAGTGTTATGTATTCCTCGTCTACACTTCAAAGAATGTAAATGCGACACTTCCTTGCAAGGAAATGCGTTTGCAAATGTCTACCTATCTTAGCAATAGTGTTCTAATACTTCTTAAAACGCGATATCGCATCTCATTTCTATGTTTCATGGTAAGATATAATATGATTTGCGGAAGTGTTATGTATTCCTCGTCTACACTTCAAATGAAATGTAAATGCGACACTTCCTTGCAAGGAAATAGCGTTTGCAAATGTCTACCTATCGTAGCAATACTGTTCTAATGATTATTAAAACGCGATATCGCATCTCATTTCTATGTTTCATGGTATGGTATAATATGATTTGCGAAGTGTTATGTATTCCTCGTCTACACTTCAAATGAATGTAAATGCGACACTTCCTCGCTAGGACATAGCGTTTGCAGATGTCTACCTATCGTAGCAATAGTGTTCTAATGATTCTTAAAACGCGATGATATCGCATCTCATTTCTATGTTTCATGGTAAGATATAATATGATTTGCGACGTGTCATGTATTCTTCGTCTACACTTCAAATGAATTGTAAATGCGACTCTTCCTTGCAAGAAATAGCGTTTGCATATGTCTACGTATCGTAGCAATAGAGTTCTAATGCTTCTTAAAACGACATATCGCTCCTCATTTCCATGTTTCATGGTAAGGTATAATATGATTTGCGAAGTGCTATGTATTACTCGTCTACACTTCAAATGAATGTAAATGCGACACTTCCTTGCAAGGAAATAGCGTTTGCAGATGACTAGGTATCGTAGCAATAGAGTTCTATTGCTTCTTAAAGCGCGATATCGCATCTCATTTCTATGTTTCATGGTAGATAAATATGATTTGCGAAGTGTCATGTATTCTTCGTCTACACATCAAATGAATGTAAATGCGACTCCTTCCTTGCAAGGAAATAGCGTTTGCAGATGTCTACGTATCGCAGCAATAGAGTCCCAATGCTTCTTAAAACGCGATATCGCATCTCATTTCTATGTTTCATGGTAAGATATAATATGATTGGGGAAGTGTTATGTATTACTCGTCTACACTTCAAATGAATGTAAATGCGACACTTCCTTGCAAGGAAATAGCGTTTGCAGATGTCTACGTATCGTAGCAATAGAGTTCTTATGATTCTTAAAACGCGATATCGCATCTCATTTCTATGTTGATGGTAAGATATAATATGATTCTCGAAGTGTTATGTAGTCCTCGTCTACACTTCAAATGAATGTAAATGCGACACTTCCTTGCAAGGAAATAGCGTTTGGAGATGTCTACGTATCGTAGCAATAGAGTTCTTATGATTCTTAAAACGCGATATCGCATCTCATTTCTGTGTTTCATGGTAATATATAATATGATTTACGAAGTGTTATGTATTCCTCGTCTACACTTCAAATGAATGTGAATGCGACACTTCCTCGCTAGGATATAGCGTTTGCAGATATCTACGTATCGTAGCAATAGAGTTCTTATGATTCTTAAAACGCGATATCGCATCAAATTTCTATGTTTCATGGTAAGATATAATATGATTTGCGAAGTGTCATGTATTCCCCGTCTACACTTCAAATGAATGTAAATGCCACACTCCCCTGCTAGGAAATAGCGTCTGCAGATGACTAGGTATCGTAGCAATAGAGTTCTAATGCTTCTTAAAGCGCGATATCGCATCTTATTCCTATGTTTCATGGTAAGATAGAATATGATTCGCGAAGTGTTATGTAGTCCTCGTCTACACTTCAAATGAATGTAAATGCGACACTTCCTTGCTAGGAAATAGCGTTTGCAGATGTCTACCTATCGTAGCAATAGAGTTCTAATGCTTCTTAAAACGCGATATCGCATCTCATTTCTATGTTTCATGGTAAGATATAATATGATTGGATAAGTGTTATGTATTCCTCGTCTACACTTCAAATGAATGTAAATGCGACACTTCCTCGCTAGGACATAGCGTTTGCAGATGTCTACCTATCGTAGCAATAGTGTTCTAATGATTCTTAAAACGCGATATCGCATCTCATTTCTATGTTTCATGGTAAGATATAATATGATTTGCGACGTGTCATGTATTCCCCGTCTACACTTCAAATGAATGTAAATGCCACACTCCCCTGCTAGGAAATAGCGTCTGCAGATGACTAGGTATCGTAGCAATAGAGTTCTAATGCTTCTTAAAGCGCGATATCGCATCTAATTCCTATGTTTCATGGTAAGATAGAATATGATTCGCGAAGTGTTATGTAGTCCTCGTCTACACTTCAAATGAATGTAAATGCGACACTTCCTTGCAAGGAAATAGCGTTTGCAGATGTCTACGTATCGTAGCCAATAGAGTTCTTATGATTCTTAAAACGCGATATCGCATCTCATTTCTATGTTTGATGGTAAGATATAATATGATTCGCGAAGTGTTATGTAGTCCTCGTCTACACTTCAAATGAATGTAAATGCGACACTTCCTTGCAAGGAAATAGCGTTTGGAGATGTCTACGTATCGTAGCAATAGAGTTCTTATGATTCTTAAAACGCGATATCGCATCTCATTTCTGTGTTTCATGGTAATATATAATATGATTTGCGAAGTGTTATGCATTCCTCGTCTACACTTCAAATGAATGTGAATGCGACACTTCCTCGCTAGGATGTAGTGTTTGCAGATGTCTACGTATCGTAGCAATAGAGTTCTTATGATTCTTAAAACGCGATATCGCATCTCATTTCTATGTTTCATGGTAAGATATAATATGATTTGCGAAGTGTTATGTATTCCTCGTCTACACTTCAAATGAATGTAAATGCGACACTTCCTTGCAAGGAAATAGCGTTTGCAGATGTCTACGTATCGAAGCAATAGAGTTCAAATGCTTCTTAAGACGCGATATCGCATGTCATTTCTATGTTTCATGGTAAGATATAATATGATTGGGGAAGTGTTATGTATTACTCGTCTACACTTCAAATGAATGTAAATGCGACACTTCCTTGCAAGGAAATAGCGTTTGCAGATGTCTACGTATCGTAGCAATAGAGTTCTTATGATTCTTAAAACGCGATATCGCATCTCATTTCTATGTTTCATGGTAAGATATAATATGATTTGCGAAGTGTTATGTATTCCTCGTCTACACTTCAAATGAATGTAAATGCGACACTTCCTTGCAAGGAAATAGCGTTTGCAGATGTCTACGTATCGAAGCAATAGAGTTCAAATGCTTCTTAAGACGCGATATCGCATGTCATTTCTATGTTTCATGGTAAGATATAATATGATTGGGGAAGTGTTATGTATTACTCGTCTACACTTCAAATGAATGTAAATGCGACGCTTCCTTGCAAGGAAATAGCGTTTGCAGATGTCTACGTATCGTAGCAATAGAGTTCTTATGATTCTTAAAACGCGATATCGCATCTCATTTCTATGTTTGATGGTGAGATATAATATGATTCGCGAAGTGTTATGTAGTCCTCGTCTACACTTCAAATGAATGTAAATGCGACACTTCCTTGCAAGGAAATAGCGTTTGGAGATGTCTACGTATCGTAGCAATAGAGTTCTTATGATTCTTAAAACGCGATATCGCATCTCATTTCTGTGTTTCATGGTAATATATAATATGATTTGCGAAGTGTTATGCATTCCTCGTCTACACTTCAAATGAATGTGAATGCGACACTTCCTCGCTAGGATATAGCGTTTGCAGATGTCTACGTATCGTAGCAATAGAGTTCTTATGATTCTTAAAACGCGATATCGCATCACATTTCTATGTTTCATGGTAAGATATAATATGATTTGCGAAGTGTCATGTATTCCCCGTCTACACTTCAAATGAATGTAAATGCCACACTTCCCTGCTAGGAAACAGCGTCTGCAGATGACTAGGTATCGTAGCAATAGAGTTCTAATGCTTCTTAAAGCGCGATATCGCATCACATTTCTATGTTTCATGGTAAGATATAATATGATTTGCGAAGTGTCATGTATTCCCCGTCTACACTTCAAATGAATGTAAATGCCACACTTCCCTGCTAGGAAACAGCGTCTGCAGATGACTAGGTATCGTAGCAATAGAGTTCTAATGCTTCTTAAAGCGCGATATCGCATCTCATTTCTATGTTTCATGGTAAGATATAATATGATTGGATAAGTGTTATGTATTCCTCGTCTACACTTCAAATGAATGTAAATGCGACACTTCCTTGCAAGGAAATAGCGTTTGCAAATGTCTACCTATCGTAGCAATACCGTTCTAATGATTCTTAAAACGCGATATCGCATCTCATTTCTATGTTTCATGGTATGGTATAATATGATTTGCGAAGTGTTATGTATTCCTCGTCTACACTTCAAATGAATGTAAATGCGACACTTCCTCGCTAGGACATAGCGTTTGCAGATGTCTACCTATCGTAGCAATAGTGTTCTAATGATTCTTAAAACGCGATATCGCATCTCATTTCTATGTTTCATGGTAAGATATAATATGATTTGCGACGTGTCATGTATTCTTCGTCTACACTTCAAATGAATGTAAATGCGACTCTTCCTTGCAAGGAAATAGCGTTTGCATATGTCTACGTATCGTAGCAATAGAGTTCTAATGCTTCTTAAAACGACATATCGCTCCTCATTTCCATGTTTCATGGTAAGGTATAATATGATTTGCGAAGTGCTATGTATTACTCGTCTACACTTCAAATGAATGTAAATGCGACACTTCCTTGCAAGGAAATAGCGTTTGCAGATGACTAGGTATCGTAGCAATAGAGTTCTATTGCTTCTTAAAGCGCGATATCGCATCTCATTTCTATGTTTCATGGTAAGATAAAATATGATTTGCGAAGTGTCATGTATTCTTCGTCTACACATCAAATGAATGTAAATGCGACTCTTCCTTGCAAGGAAATAGCGTTTGCAGATGTCTACGTATCGCAGCAATAGAGTCCCAATGCTTCTTAAAACGCGATATCGCATCTCATTTCTATGTTTCATGGTAAGATATAATATGATTGGGGAAGTGTTATGTATTACTCGTCTACACTTCAAATGAATGTAAATGCGACACTTCCTTGCAAGGAAATAGCGTTTGCAGATGTCTACGTATCGTAGCAATAGAGTTCTTATGATTCTTAAAACGCGATATCGCATCTCATTTCTATGTTTGATGGTAAGATATAATATGATTCTCGAAGTGTTATGTAGTCCTCGTCTACACTTCAAATGAATGTAAATGCGACACTTCCTTGCAAGGAAATAGCGTTTGGAGATGTCTACGTATCGTAGCAATAGAGTTCTTATGATTCTTAAAACGCGATATCGCATCTCATTTCTGTGTTTCATGGTAATATATAATATGATTTACGAAGTGTTATGTATTCCTCGTCTACACTTCAAATGAATGTGAATGCGACACTTCCTCGCTAGGATATAGCGTTTGCAGATGTCTACGTATCGTAGCAATAGAGTTCTTATGATTCTTAAAACGCGATATCGCATCAAATTTCTATGTTTCATGGTAAGATATAATATGATTTGCGAAGTGTCATGTATTCCCCGTCTACACTTCAAATGAATGTAAATGCCACACTCCCCTGCTAGGAAATAGCGTCTGCAGATGACTAGGTATCGTAGCAATAGAGTTCTAATGCTTCTTAAAGCGCGATATCGCATCTTATTCCTATGTTTCATGGTAAGATAGAATATGATTCGCGAAGTGTTATGTAGTCCTCGTCTACACTTCAAATGAATGTAAATGCGACACTTCCTTGCTAGGAAATAGCGTTTGCAGATGTCTACCTATCGTAGCAATAGAGTTCTAATGCTTCTTAAAACGCGATATCGCATCTCATTTCTATGTTTCATGGTAAGATATAATATGATTGGATAAGTGTTATATATTCCTCGTCTACACTTCAAATGAATGTAAATGCGACTCTTCCTTGCAAGGAAATAGCGTTTGCAAATGTCTACCTATCTTAGCAATAGTGTTCTAATACTTCTTAAAACGCGATATCGCATCTCATTTCTATGTTTCATGGTAAGATATAATATGATTTTCGAAGTGTCATGTATTCCCCGTCTACACTTCAAATGAATGTAAATGCCACACTCCCCTGCTAGGAAATAGCGTCTGCAGATGACTAGGTATCGTAGCAATAGAGTTCTAATGCTTCTTAAAGCGCGATATCGCATCTAATTCCTATGTTTCATGGTAAGATAGAATATGATTCGCGAAGTGTTATGTAGTCCTCGTCTACACTTCAAATGAATGTAAATGCGACACTTCCTTGCTAGGAAATAGCGTTTGCAGATGTCTACCTATCGTAGCAATAGAGTTCTAATGCTTCTTAAAACGCGATATCGCATCTCATTTCTATGTTTCATGGTAAGATATAACATGATTGGATAAGTGTTATGTATTCCTCGTCTACACTTCAAATGAATGTAAATGCGACTCTTCCTTGCAAGGAAATAGCGTTTGCAAATGTCTACCTATCTTAGCAATAGTGTTCTAATACTTCTTAAAACGCGATATCGCATCTCATTTCTATGTTTCATGGTAAGATATAATATGATTTGCGAAGTGTTATGTATTCCTCGTCTACACTTCAAATGAATGTAAATGCGACACTTCCTTGCAAGGAAATAGCGTTTGCAGATGTCTACGTATCGAAGCAATAGAGTTCAAGTGCTTCTTAGGACGCGATATCGCATCTCATTTCTATGTTTCATGGTAAGATATAATATGATTTGCGAAGTGTTCTGTATTCCTCGTCTACACTTCAAATGAATGTAAATGCGACACTTCCTTGCTAGGAAATAGCGTTTGCAGATGTCTACCTATCGTAGCAATAGAGTTCTAATGCTTCTTAAAACGCGATATCGCATCTCATTTCTATGTTTCATGGTAAGATATAATATGATTGGATAAGTGTTATGTATTCCTCGTCTACACTTCAAATGAATGTAAATGCGACTCTTCCTTGCAAGGAAATAGCGTTTGCAAATGTCTACCTATCTTAGCAATAGTGTTCTAATACTTCTTAAAACGCGATATCGCATCTCATTTCTATGTTTCATGGTAAGATATAATATGATTTGCGAAGTGTTATGTATTCCTCGTCTACACTTCAAATGAATGTAAATGCGACACTTCCTTGCAAGGAAATAGCGTTTGCAGATGTCTACGTATCGAAGCAATAGAGTTCAAGTGCTTCTTAAGACGCGATATCGCATCTCATTTCTATGTTTCATGGTAAGATATAATATGATTTGCGAAGTGTTATGTATTCCTCGTCTACACTTCAAATGAATGTAAATGCGACACTTCCTTGCAAGGAAATAGCGTTTGCAGATGTCTACCTATCGTAGCAATAGTGTTCTAATGCTTCTTAAAACGACATATCGCTCCTCATTTCCATGTTTCATGGTAAGGTATAATATGATTTGCGAAGTGTTATGTATTACTCGTCTACACTTCAAATGAATGTAAATGCGACACTTCCTTGCTAGGAAATAGCGTTTGCAGATATCTACCTATCTTAGCAATAGAGTTCTAATGCTTCTTAAAACGCGATATCGCATCTCATTTCTATGTTTCATGGTAAGATATAATATGATTTGCGAAGTGTTATGTATTCCTCTTCTACACTTCAAATGAATGTAAATGCGACACTTCCTTGCAAGGAAATAGCGTTTGCAGATATCTACGTATCGAAGCAATAGAGTTCAAATTCTCATTAAGACGCGATATCGCATCTCATTTCTATGTTTCATGGTAAGATATAATATGATTTGCGATGTGTATTGTATTCCTCGTCTGCACTTCAAATGAATGTAAATGCGACACTTCCTTGCAAGGAAATAGCGATTGCAAGTGTCTACCTATCGTAGCAATAGTGTTCTAATGCTTCTTAAAACGCGATATCGCATCTCATATCTGTGTTTCATGGTAATATATAATATGATTGGATAAGTGTTATGTATTCCTCGTCTACACTTCAAATGAATGTAAATGCGACTCTTCCTTGCAAGGAAATAGCGTTTGCAAATGTCTACCTATCTTAGCAATAGTGTTCTAATACTTCTTAGAACGCGATATCGCATCTCATTTCTATGTTTCATGGTAAGATATAATATGATTTTCGAAGTATCATGTATTCCCCGTCTACACTTCAAATGAATGTAAATGCCACACTCCCCTGCTAGGAAATAGCGTCTGCAGATGACTAGGTATCGTAGCAATAGAGTTCTAATGCTTCTTAAAGCGCGATATCGCATCTAATTCCTATGTTTCATGGTAAGATAGAATATGATTCGCGAAGTGTTATGTAGTCCTCGTCTACACTTCAAATGAATGTAAATGCGACACTTCCTTGCTAGGAAATAGCGTTTGCAGATGTCTACCTATCGTAGCAATAGAGTTCTAATGCTTCTTAAAACGCGATATCGCATCTCATTTCTATGTTTCATGGTAAGATATAATATGATTGGATAAGTGTTATGTATTCCTCGTCTACACTTCAAATGAATGTAAATGCGACTCTTCCTTGCAAGGAAATAGCGTTTGCAAATGTCTACCTATCTTAGCAATAGTGTTCTAATACTTCTTAAAACGCGATATCGCATCTCATTTCTATGTTTCATGGTAAGATATAATATGATTTGCGAAGTGTTATGTATTCCTCGTCTACACTTCAAATGAATGTAAATGCGACACTTCCTTGCAAGGAAATAGCGTTTGCAGATGTCTACGTATCGAAGCAATAGAGTTCAAGTGCTTCTTAGGACGCGATATCGCATCTCATTTTTATGTTTCATGGTAAGATATAATATGATTTGCGAAGTGTTCTGTATTCCTCGTCTACACTTCAAATGAATGTAAATGCGACACTTCCTTGCTAGGAAATAGCGTTTGCAGATGTCTACCTATCGTAGCAATAGAGTTCTAATGCTTCTTAAAACGCGATATCGCATCTCATTTCTATGTTTCATGGTAAGATATAATATGATTGGATAAGTGTTATGTATTCCTCGTCTACACTTCAAATGAATGTAAATGCGACTCTTCCTTGCAAGGAAATAGCGTTTGCAAATGTCTACCTATCTTAGCAATAGTGTTCTAATACTTCTTAAAACGCGATATCGCATCTCATTTCTATGTTTCATGGTAAGATATAATATGATTTGCGAAGTGTTATGTATTCCTCGTCTACACTTCAAATGAATGTAAATGCGACACTTCCTTGCAAGGAAATAGCGTTTGCAGATGTCTACGTATCGAAGCAATAGAGTTCAAGTGCTTCTTAAGACGCGATATCGCATCTCATTTCTATGTTTCATGGTAAGATATAATATGATTTGCGAAGTGTTATGTATTCCTCGTCTACACTTCAAATGAATGTAAATGCGACACTTCCTTGCAAGGAAATAGCGTTTGCAGATGTCTACCTATCGTAGCAATAGTGTTCTAATGCTTCTTAAAACGACATATCGCTCCTCATTTCCATGTTTCATGGTAAGGTATAATATGATTTGCGAAGTGTTATGTATTACTCGTCTACACTTCAAATGAATGTAAATGCGACACTTCCTTGCCAGGAAATAGCGTTTGCAGATATCTACCTATCTTAGCAATAGAGTTCTAATGCTTCTTAAAACGCGATATCGCATCTCATTTCTATGTTTCATGGTAAGATATAATATGATTTGCGAAGTGTTATGTATTCCTCTTCTACACTTCAAATGAATGTAAATGCGACACTTCCTTGCAAGGAAATAGCGTTTGCAGATATCTACGTATCGAAGCAATAGTGTTCAAATTCTCATTAAGACGCGATATCGCATCTCATTTCTATGTTTCATGGTAAGATATAATATGATTTGCGATGTGTATTGTATTCCTCGTCTGCACTTCAAATGAATGTAAATGCGACACTTCCTTGCAAGGAAATAGCGATTGCAAGTGTCTACCTATCGTAGCAATAGTGTTCTAATGCTTCTTAAAACGCGATATCGCATCTCATATCTATGTTTCATGGTAAGATATAATATGATTTGCGACGTGTCATGTATTCTTCGTCTACACTTCAAATGAATGTAAATGCGACTCTTCCTTGCAAGGAAATAGCGTTTGCATATGTCTACGTATCGTAGCAATAGAGTTCTTATGATTCATAAAACGCGATATCGCATCTCATTTGTATGTTTCATGGTAAGGTATAATATGATTTGCGAAGTGTTATGTATTCCTCGTCTACACTTCAAATGAATGTAAATGCGACACTTCCTTCCAAGGAAATAGCGTTTGGAGATGACTACGTATCGTAGCAATAGAGTTCTTATGGTTCTTAAAACGCGACAACGCATCTCATTTCTGTGTTTCATGGTAAGATATAATATGATTTGCGAAGTGTTATGTATTCCTCGTCCACACTTCAAATGAATGTGAATGCGGCACTTCCTTGCTAGGATATAGCGTTTGCAGATGTCTACGTATCGTAGCAATAGATTTCCAATGCTTCTTAAAACGCGAAATCGCATCACATTTTTATGTTTCATGGTAAGATATAATAAGATTTGCGAAGTGTCATGTATTCCCCGTCTACACTTCAAATGAATGTAAATGCCACACTTCCCTGCTAGGAAATAGCGTCTGCAGATGACTAGGGATCGTAGCAATAGAGTTCTAATGCTTCTTAAAGCGCGATATCGCATCTCATTTCTATGTTTCATGGTAAGATAAAATATGATTTGCGAAGTGTCATGTATTGTTCGTCTACACATCAAATGAATGTAAATGGGACTCTTCCTTGCAAGGAAATAGCGTTTGCAGATGTCTACGTATCGTAGCAATAGAGTTCCAATGCTTCTTAAAACGCGATATCGCACCTCATTTCTGTGTTTCATGGTAAGATATAATATGGTTTGCGAAGTGTCATGTATTCCCCGTCTACACTTCAAATGAATGTAAATGCCACACTTCCCTGCTAGGAAATAGCGTCTGCAGATGACTAGGTATCGTAGCAATAGAGTTCTAATGCTTCTTAAAGCGCGATATCGCATCTCATTTCTATGTTTCATGGTAAGATAGAATATGATTCGCGAAGTGTTATGTAGTCCTCGTCTACACTTCAAATGAATGTAAATGCGACACTTCCTTGCTAGGAAATAGCGTTTGCAGATGTCTACCTATCGTAGCAATAGAGTTCTAATGCTTCTTAAAACGCGATATCGCATCTCATTTCCATGTTCCATGGTAAGATATAATATGATTTGCGGAGTGTTATGTGTTCCTCGTCTACACTTCAAATGAATGCAAACGCGACACTTCCTCGCTAGGATATAGCGTTTGCAGATGCCTACGTATCGTAGCAGTAGAGTTCTCATGCTTCTTAAAACGCGATATCGCATCCCATTTCTATGTTTCATGGTAAGATATAATATGATTTGCGAAGTGTTATGTATTCCTCGTCTACACAACAAATGAATGTAAATGCGACACTTCCTTGCAAGGAAATAGCGTTTGCAGATGTCTACGTATCGTAGCAATGGATTTCTGATGCTTCTTAAAACGCGATATCGCATCTCATTTCTATGTTTCATGGTAAGATATAATATGCTTTGCGAAGTGTCATGTATTCCTCGTCCACGCTTCAAATGAATGTAAATGCGACACTTCCTTGCAACGAAATAGCGTTTGCAGATGTCTGCGTATCGTAGCAGTAGAATTCTAATGCTTCTTAAAACGCGATATTGCATCTCATATCTATGTTTCATGATAAGATATAATATTCATTGCGAAGTGTTATGTATTCCTCTACTTCACTTCAAATGAATGTAAAAGCGATACTTCCTTGCTAGGAAATAGCGATGCAGATGTCTACCTATCGTAGCAATAGTGTTCTAATGCTTCTTAAAACGCGATATCGCATCTCATTTCCATGTTTCATGGTAAGATATAATATGATTTGCGAAGTGTTATGTATTACTCGTCTACACTTCAAATGAATGTAAATGCGACACTTCCTTGCAAGGAAATAGCGTTTGCAGATGTCTACGTATCGTAGCAATAGAGTTCTTATGATTCTTAAAAAGCGATATCGTATCTCATTTCTATGTTTCATGGTAAGACATAATATGATTTGGGAAGTGTTATGTATTCCTCGTCTACACTTCAAATGAATGTAAATGCGACACTTCCTTGCAAGGAAATAGCGTTTGCAGATGTCTACGTATCGTAGCAATAGAGTTCTTATGATTCATAAAACGCGATATCGCATCTCATTTCTATGTTTCATGGTAAGATATAATAAGATTTGCGAAGTGTCATGTATTCCCCGTCTACACTTCAAATGAATGTAAATGCCACACTTCCCTGCTAGGAAATAGCGTCTGCGGATGACTAGGGATCGTAGCAATAGAGTTCTAATGCTTCTTAAAGCGCGATATCGCATCTCATTTCTATGTTTCATGGTAAGATAAAATATGATTTGCGAAGTGTCATGTATTGTTCGTCTACACATCAAATGAATGTACATGCGACACTTCCTTGCAAGGAAATAGCGATTGCAGATGTCTACGTATAGTAGCAATAGAGTTCAAATGCTTCTTAAAACGAGATATCGCATCTCATTTCTATGTTTCATGACAAGATGTAATATTCATTGCGAAGTGTTATGTATTTTTCATCTTCACTTCAAATGAATGTAAATGCGACTCTTCCTTGCAAGGAAATAGCGTTTGCAGATGTCTACGTATCGTAGCAATAGAGTTTCAATGCTTCTTAAAACGCGATATCGCACCTCATTTCTGTGTTTCATGGTAAGATATAATATGGTTTGCGAAGTGTCATGTATTCCCCGTCTACACTTCAAATGAATGTAAATGCCACACTTCCCTGCTAGGAAATAGCGTCTGCAGATGACTAGGTATCGTAGCAATAGAGTTCTAATGCTTCTTAAAGCGCGATATCGCATCTCATTTCTATGTTTCATGGTAAGATAGAATATGATTCGCGAAGTGTTATGTAGTCCTCGTCTACACTTCAAATGAATGTAAATGCGACACTTCCTTGCTAGGAAATAGCGTTTGCAGATGTCTACCTATCGTAGCAATAGAGTTCTAATGCTTCTTAAAACGCGATATCGCATCTCATTTCTATGTTTCATTGTAAGATATAATATGATTGGAGAAGTGTTATGTATTCCTCGTCTACACTTCAAATGAATGTAAATGCGAAACTTCCTTGCAAGGAAATAGCGTTTGCAAATGTCTACCTATCTTAGCAATAGTGTTCTGATACTTCTTAAAACGCGATATCGCATCTCATTTCCATGTTCCATGGTAAGATATAATATGATTTGCGAAGTGTTATGTATTCCTCTTCTACACTTCAAATGAATGTAAAAGCGATACTTCCTTGCTAGGAAATAGCGATGCAGATGTCTACCTATCGTAGCAATAGAGTTCTAATGCTTCTTAAAACGCGATATCGCATCTCATTTCCATGTTTCATGGTAAGATATAATATGATTTGCGAAGTGTTATGTATTACTCGTCTACACTTCAAATGAATGTAAATGCGACACTTCCTTGCAAGGAAATAGCGTTTGCAGATGTCTACGTATCGTAGCAATAGAGTTCTTATGATTCATAAAACGCGATATCGCATCTCATTTCTATGTTTCATGGTAAGATAAAATATGATTTGCGAAGTGTCATGTATTGTTCGTCTACACATCAAATGAATGTACATGCGACACTTCCTTGCAAGGAAATAGCGATTGCAGATGTCTACGTATCGTAGCAATAGAGTTCAAATGCTTCTTAAAACGAGATATCGCATCTCATTTCTATGTTTCATGACAAGATGTAATATTCATTGCGAAGTGTTATGTATTTCTCGTCTACACTTCAAATGAATGTAAATGCGACACTTCCTTGCTAGGAATTACCGTTTGCAGATGTCAACGTATCGTAGCAATAGAGATCTAATGGTCCTTAAAACGCGATATCGCATCTCATTTCTATGTTTCATGGTAAGATATGATATGATTTACGAAGTGTTATGTAGTCCACGTCTACACTTCAAATGAATGTGAATGCGACACCTCCTTGCTAGGAAATAGCGTTTGCAGATGTCTACGTATCGTAGGGATGGAGTTTTAGTGCTTCTTAAAACGAGATATCGCATCTCATTTCTATGTTTCATGATAAGATGCTATATTCATTGCGAAGTGTTATGTAGTCCACGTCTACACTTCAAATGAATGTGAATGCGACACTTCCTTGCTAGGTAATAGCGTTTGCAGATGTCTACGTATCGTAGGGATGGAGTTCTAGTGCTTCTTAAAACGTGATATCGCATCTCATTTCTATGTTTCATGATAAGATGTAATATTCATTGCGAAGTGTTATGTTGTCCTCGTCTACACTTTAAATGAATGTAAGTGCGACACTTCCTTGCTAGGAAATAGCGTTTGCAGATGTCTACGTATCGAAGCGATAGAGTTCAAATGCTTCTTAAAACGAGATATTGCATCTCATATCTATGTTTCATGGTAAGATATAATATTCATTGCGAAGTGTTACGCATTCCTCGTCTACGATTCAAATGGATGTAAATGCGACACTTCCTTGCTAGGAAGTAGCGTTTGCAAATGTCCACGTATCGAAGCAATAGAGTTCAAATGCTTCTTTAAACGCGATATCGCATCTCATATCTATGTTTCATGGTAAGATAGAATATGATTTGCGAAGTGTTATGTAGTCCTGGTCTACACTTCAAATGAATGTAAATGCGTCACATCCTTGCTAGGAAATAGCGTTTGCAGATGTCTACGTATCGTAGGGATGGGGTTCTAATGCTTCTTAGAACGTGATATCGCATCTCACTTCTATGTTTCATGATAAGATGTAATATTCATTGCGAAGTGTTATGTATTCCTCGTCTACACTTCAAATGAATGTAAATGCGACACTTCCTTCCAAGGAAATAGCGTTTGCAGATGTTTACGTATCGTAGGGATAGAGTTCTAATGCTTCTCAAAACGCGATATCGCATCTCATTTCTATGTTGCATGATAGGATATAATATTCATTGTAAAGTGTTATGTATACTTCATATTCTCTTCAGAAGAATGTAAATGCGAAACTTCCTTGTAAGGAAATAGCGTTTGCAGATGTCTACGTATCGTAGCAATAGATTTCCAATGCTTCTTAAAACGCGATATCGCATCTCATTTCTATGTTTCATGGTAAGATATAATATGATTGGAGAAGTGTTATGTATTCCGCGTCTACGCTTCAAATGAATGTAAATGCGACACTTCCTTGCAAGGAAATAGCGTTTGCAAATGTCTACCTATCGTAGCAATAGTGTTCTAATACTTCTTAAAACGCGATATCGCATCTCATTTCTATGTTTCATCGTAAGATATAATATGATTTGCGAAGTGTTACGTATTCCTCGTCTACACTTCAAATGAATGTACATGCGACACTTCCTTGCAAGGAAATAGCGTTTGCAGATGTCTACGTATCGAAGCAATAGAGTTCAAATGCTTCTTAAAACGAGATATCGCATCTCATTTCTATGTTTCATGACAAGATGTAATATTCATTGCGAAGTGTTATGCATTCCTCGTCTACGATTCAAATGAATGTAAATGCGACACTTCCTTGCAAGGAAATAGCGATTGCAGATGTCTACGTATCGTAGCAATAGAGTTCATATGATTCTTAAAACGCGATATCGCATCTCATTTCTATGTTTCATGGTAAGATTAGATATGATTTACGAAGTGTTATGTAGTCCACGTCTACACTTCAAATGAATATGAATGCGACACTTCCTTGCTAGGAAATAGCGTTTGCAGATGTCTACGTATCGTAGGGATAGAGTTCTAATGCTTCTCAAAACGCGATATCGCATCTCATTTCTATGTTGCATGATAGGATATAATATTCATTGTAAAGTGTTATGTATACTTCATATTCTCTTCAGAAGAATGTAAATGCGACACTTCCTTGCAAGGAAATAGCGTTTACAGATGTCTACGTATCTAGGGATAGAGTTCTAATGCTTCTTAAAACGAGATATCGCATCTGATTTCTATGTTTCATGATAAGATATAATATTCATTGCGAAGTGTTATGCATTCCTCGTCTACACTTCAAATGAATGTAAATGCCACACTTCCCTGCTAGGAAATAGCGTCTGCAGATGACTAGGTATCGTAGCAATAGAGTTCTGTCACGTCCGGGACCGGGAGAATTTCCGAAGTTGCCCGCGACGGCACGTAGCAGAAACCGCGGAGCCGAGCACTATATTGTGATGGGCACCGTGGTTCCTTTTATGGGACGTTACCGGTAAAAATACCCGAGGACGCGATATAATGAGATTCCACAAACCTTTCGCTGTCTTCACACCTTGATAATTCAATAATTACGTTCCAGGTACAGCTGCTGTCGAGGATCGCCGTCTGGTATAGCTGCGGCGTAGGGTCGGCGTTGCGGAAACTTCAGAGGAACGAGTACCCAACGGCGTTGACCGGAACTGTGAAGTGGAGCCGCAGAGCTCGCCGAATCCGGGGAAGTCTGGATTTGAACCGAGGTGGCAGCAACGACGACGGAGTGGCAGGCTGAATACGCTGGATCGGCGTAGTCGCGCACTAAACGACGTAGAAAGTTCTTTCTACCAGCACGACGCGTTTTCTTATTGGCGGAGCGACACATCCACGATGAACTTCTCCTAACTGGATTCAAATTGGATAAGCGGCGGTCCACTCTATCCGCATCGGTCCAGCAGAACGAAGAACGATCGGTTACTTCGAGTAATCCGTACCTGTAGTCCACACAGTTAAGCGGCGGTCCGCTCTAACTATGTAGAGTTCCAAGTAACGATACTAAATCAAAGTATGGAAGTGATTGTGTATACGCGAGAACCGAAGGTGATCGCGTGGAAATAGAAATGAAATAGAAATTTAAATGTAAAATAAAAATAAAGATATCTTCTGTATAAAAAACCTATGCTATACACTTTACTTCCCTAAACAAAACTTAGTAGAAATAGAACTTAACTAGAAATCGAAATGGAACTTGAAATAGAATTAGAAGACACCTCGAAGAGGTGATGGAAAGGCACTAAGCCATAAGTTAAACTAGAAGTATCGGGTACTCGGGTCGAGTCCCAGAGAGAGGTCTGAGTCGAATCGAAGTCGGAACTAGAATGTGCTCTTGCTCGCGTGCTCGAGACCTCCTCGGGTCGCGTGGCGCGCGAGTCGTTGGGCCCTCGCGGTGGGGCGGACGGTCGGAGTAGGGCGGCCACGCGGTGGGGTGGCCGGTCGGAGTGGGAGCGGCTCGCGTTACGCGTGAGCCGTAAGCGTCGAATGCGCGCGGGCGCGCGTCGCAACTTATGAACTAGAAAATACATATTGAACTTAGAATAATATGCGTGTGTGTTGTTCGTGTTACAATGTGTGTGTCGTGTACTTAGAAATAGGATTTTAGTATTTATACGTATATACATTAGAATAGCAAACGTAAGGGTAAGTAAGGGCGGGTGACTCGATGCGTTGCTGTGCTGGTGCCTCGCGGATCTCGGGATATGCGCGATAGCGCGTTTGGCCGGTCCATCTCCGGGGCGGATACTGCGGGTCGGCTGCCTTAGCTCGGCGAAGGGGTGATTTGCCCGTGCGCTCTAATGTAGATGTTCGCAGGTAAGAAGGCTCTGCGTGCTGTGGGAGGCGTTGGGGGGTGGAAGGCGTTACGCCGGACGTTACAGTTCTAATGCTTCTTAAAACGCGATATCGCATCTCATTCCTATGTTTCATGGTAAGATATAATATGATTTGCGAAGTGTTATGTATTCCTCGTCTACACTTCAAATGAATGTGATTGCGACACTTCCTCGCTAGGATATAGCGTTTGCAGATGTCTACGTATCGTAGCAATAGAGTTCTAATGCTTCATAAAACGCGATATCGCATCTCATTTCCAAGTTTCATGGTAAGATATAATATGATTTGCGAAGTGTTATGTATTCCTCTTCTACACTTCAAATGAATGTAAATGCGACACTTCCTTGCTAGGAAATAGCGTTTGCAGATGTCTACCTATCGTAGCAATAGAGTTCTAATGCTTCTTAAAACGCGATATCGCATCTCATTTCCATGTTTCATGACAAGATGTAATATTCATTGCGAAGTGTTATGTATTTCTCGTCTACACTTCAAATGAATGTAAATGCGACACTTCCTTGCTAGGAACTAGCGTTTGCAGATGTCAACGTATCGTAGCAATAGAGATCTAATGCTTCTTAAAACGCGATATCGCATCTCATTTCTATGTTTCATGGTAAGATATGATATGATTTACGAAGTGTTATGTAGTATACGTCTACACTTCAAATGAATGTGAATGCGACACTCCCTTGCTAGGAAATAGCGTTCGCAGATGTCTACGTATCGTAGGGATGGAGTTTTAGTGCTTCTTAGAACGTGATATCGCATCTCATTTCTATGTTTCATGATAAGATGTTATATTCATTGCGAAGTGTCATGTATTCCTCGTCTACACTTCAAATGAATGCAAATGCGACACTTCCTTGCAGGGAAATAGCGTTTGCAGATGTCTACGTATCGAAGCAATAGAGTTCTAATGCTTCTTAAAACGCGAAATCGCATCTCATTTCCATGTTTCATGGTAAGATATAATATGATTTGCGAAGTGTTATGTATTCCTCGTCTACACTTCATGTGAATGTAAATGCGACACTTCCTTGCAAGGAAATAGCGTTTGCAGATGTCTACGTATAGTAGCAATAGAGTCCTTATGATTCTTAAAACTTGATATCGCATCTCATTTCTATGTTTCATGGTAAGATATAATATGATTTGCGAAGTGTTATGTATTCCTCGTCTACACTTCAAATGAATGTAGATGCGACACTTCCTTGCAAGGAAATAGCGTTTGCAGATGTCTAGGTATCGTAGCGATAGAGTTCTAATGCTTCTTAAAACGCGATATCGCATCTCATTTCTATGTTTCATGGTAAGATATAATATGATTTGCGAAGTGTTATGTATTCCTCGTCTACACTTCATATGAATGTAAATGCGACACTTCCTTGCAAGGAAATAGCGTTTGCAGATGTCTACCTATCGTAGCAATAGAGTTCTAATGCTTCTTAAAACGTGATATCGCATTTCATTTCTATGTTTCATGGTAAGATATAATATGATTTGCGAAGTGTCATGTATTCCTCGTCTACACTTCAAATGAATGTAAATGCGACACTTCCTTGCTAGGAAACAGCGTCTGCAGATGTCTAGGTATCGTAGCAATAGAGTTCAAATGCTTCTTAAAACGAGATATTGCATCTCATATCTTTGCTTCATGATAAGATATAACATGCATTGCGAAGTGTTATGCATTCCTCGTATACGATTCAAATGAGTGTAAATGCGACACTTCCTTACAAGGAAATAGCGTTTGCAGATGTCTACGTATCGTAGCAATAGATTTCTAATGCTTCTTAAAACTCGATATCGGATCTCATTTCTATGATTCATGGTAAGAAATAATATTCATTGCGAAGTGTTATGCATTCCTCGTCTGCGATTCAAATGAAAGTAAATGCGACACTTCCTTGCAAGGAAATAGCGATTGCAGATGTCTACGTATCGTAGCATTAGCTTTCTAATGCTTCTTAAAACGCGAGATCGCGTCTCATTTCTATCTTTCATGGTAAGATATAATATGATTTGCGAAGTGTCATGTATTCCTCTTCTACACTTCAAATGAATGTAAATGTGACTCTTCCTTGCAAGGAAACAGCGTTTGCAGATGTCTACCTATCGTAGCAGTAGAGTTCTAATGCTTCTTACAACGCGATATCGCATCTCATTTCCATGTTTCATGGTAAGATATAATATGATTTGCGAAGTGTTATGTATTCCTCGTCTACAACTCAAATGAATGTAAATGCGACACTTCCTTGCAAGGAAATAGCGATTGCAGATGTCTACGTATCGTAGCAGTAGAGTTCATATGATTCTTAGAACGGGATATTGCATCTCATATCTATGTTTCATGATATGATATAATATTCATTGCGAAGTGTTATGCATTCCTCGTCTACGATTCAAATGAATGTAAATGCGACACTTCCTTGCAAGGAAATAGCGTTTGCAGATGTCTACGTATCGTAGCAATAGAGTTCTTGTGATTCTTAAAACTTGATATCGCATCTCATTTCTATGTTTCATGGTAAGATATAATATGATTTGCGAAGTGTTATGTATTCCTCGCCTACACTTCAAATGAATGTAAATGCGACACTTCCTTGCTAGGAAATAGTGTCTGGAGATGTCTAGGTATCGTAGCGATAGAGTTCTAGTGCTTCATAAAACGCGATATCGCATCTCATATCTATGTTTCATGATAAGATATAATATTCATTGCGAATTGTTATGCATTCCTCGTCTACGATTCAAATGAATGTAAATGCGACACTTCCTTGCATGGAAATAGCGTCTGCAGATGTCTAGGTATCGTAGCGATAGAGTTCTAATGCTTCTTTAAACGCGATATCGCATCTCATTTCTATGTTTCATGGTAAGATATAATATGATTTGCGAAGTGTTATGTATTCCTCGTCTACACTTCATATGAATGTAAATGCGACACTTCCTTGCAAGGAAATAGCGTTTGCAGATGTCTACCTATCGTAGCAATAGAGTTCTGATGCTTCTTAAAACGCGATATCGCATTTCATTTCTATGTTTCATGGTAAGATATAATATGATTTGCGACGTGTCACGTATTCCTCGTCTACACTTAAAATGAAAGTAAATGCGACACTTCCTTTCAAGGAAATAGCGATTGCAGATGTCTACGTATCGTAGCAATAGAGTTCAAATGCTTCTTAAAACGAGATATTGCATCTCATTTCTAATGTTTCATGATAAGATACAATATTCATTGCGAGGTGTTATGCATTCCTCGTCTGCGATTCAAATGAAAGTAAATGCGACACTTCCTTGCAAGGAAATAGCGATTGCAGATGTCTACGTATCGTAGCGATAGAGTTCTAATGCTTCTTAAAACGCGATATCGCATCTCATATCTATGTTTCATGATAAGATATAATATTCATTGCGAAGTGTTATGCATTCCTCGTCTACGATTCAAATGAATGTAAATGCGACACTTCCTTGCAAGGAAATAGCGATTGCAGATGTCTACGTATCGTAGCAATAGAGTTCATATGATTCTTAAAACGCGATATCGCATCTCATTTCTATGCTTCATGGTAAGATATAACATGATTTGCGAAGTGCTATGTATTCCTCGTCTACACTTCAAATGAATGTGAATGCGATACTTCCTCGCTAGGAAATTGCGTTTGCAGATGTCTACGTATCGTAGCATTACCTTTCTAATGCTTCTTAAAACGCGATATCGCGTCTCATTTCTATCTTTCATGGTAAGATATAATATGATTTGCGACGTGTCATGTATTCCCCTTCTACACTTCAAATGAATGTAAGTGTGACACTTCCTAGCACAGAAATAGCGTTTGCAGATGTCTACGTATCGTAGCAATAGATTTCTAATGCTTCTTAAAACGCGATATCACATCTCATTTCTATGTTTCAAGGTGAGATATGATATGATTTGCGAAGTGTCATGTATTCCTCGTCTACACTTCAAATGAATGTAAATGCGACACTTCCTTGCTAGGAAATAGCGTCTCCAGATGTCTAGGTATCGTAGCAATAGAGTTCAAATGCTTCTTAAAACGAGATATTGCATCTGATATCTATGTTTCATGATAAGATATAATATTCATTGCGAAGTGTTATGCATTCCTCGTCTACGATTCAAATGAATGTAAATGCGACACTTCCTTGCAAGGAAGTAGCGATTGCAGATATCTACGTATCGTAGCAATAGAGTTCTTATGATCCTTAAAACGCGATATCGCATCTCATTTCTATGTTTCATGGTAAAGTATAATATGATTTGCGAAGTGTTATGTATTCCTCGTCTACACTTCAAATGAATGTAAATGTGACACTTCCTTGCAAGGAAATAGCGTTTGCAGATGTCTAGCTCTCGTAGCAATAGAGTTCTAGTGCTTCTTAAAACGCGATATCGCATTTCATTTCTATGTTTCATGGTAAGATATAATATGATTTGCGAAGTGTCATGTATTCCTCGTCTACACTTCAAATGAATGTAAATGCGACACTTTCTTGCTAGGAAACAGCGTCTGCAGATGTCTAGGTATCGTAGCAATAGAGTTCAAATGCTTCTTAAAACGAGATATTGCATCTCATATCTTTGTTTCATGATAAGATATAATATTCATTGCGAAGTGTTATGCATTCCTCGTATACGATTCAAATGAGTGTAAATGCGACACTTCCTTGCAAGGAAATAGCGTTTGCAGATGTCTACGTATCGTAGCAATAGAGTTCTTATGATTCTTAAAACTTGATATCGCATCTCATTTCTATGTTTCATGGTAAGATATAATATGATTTGCGAAGTGTCATGTATTCCCCGTCTACACATCAAATGAATGTAAATGCCACACTTCCCTGCTAGGAACTAGCGTCTGCAGATGTCTACGTATCGAAGCAATAGAGTTCAAATGCTTCTTAAAACGAGATATTGCATCCCATATCTATGTTTCATGATAAGATATAATATGATTTGCGAAGTGTTATGTATTCCTCGTCTACACTTCAAATGAATGTAAATGCGACACTTCCTTGCTAGGAAATAGTGTCTGGAGATGTCTAGGTATCGTAGCGATAGAGTTCTAATGCTTCATAAAACGCGATATCGCATCTCATATCTATGTTTCACGATAAGATATAATATTCATTGCGAAGTGTTATGCATTCCTCGTATACGATTCAAATGAGTGTAAATGCGACACTTCCTCGCTAGGAAATAGCGCTTGCAGATGTCTACGTATCGTAGCAATAGAGTTCTTATGATTCTTAAAACGCGATATCGCATCTCACTTCTATGTTTTATGGTTGGATATAATATGATTTGCGAAGTGTTATGTATTCCTCGCCTACACTTCAGATGAATGTAAATGCGACACTTCCTTGCTAGGAAATAGCGTCTGCAGATGTCTAGGTATCGTAGCAATAGATTTCTAATGCTTCTTAAAACGCGATATCGCATCTCATTTCTATGTTTCATGGTAAGATATAATATGATTTGCGAAGTGTCATGTATTCCTCGTCCACGCTTCAAATGAATGTAAATGCGACACTTCCTTGCAACGAAATAGCGTTTGCAGATGTCTGCGTATCGTAGCAGTAGAATTCTAATGCTTCTTAAAACGAGATATTGCATCTCATAACTATGTGTCATGATAAGATATAATATTCATTGCGAAGTGTTATGCATTCCTCGTCTACGATTCAAATGAATGTAAATGCGACACTTCCTTGCAAGGAAATAGCGTTTGCAGATGTCTACGTATCGTAGCAATAGAGTTCCTATGATTCTTAAAACTTGATATCGCATCTCATTTCTATGTTTCATGGTAAGATATAATATGATTTGCGAAGTGTCATGTATTCCCCGTCTACACATCAAATGAATGTAAATGCCACACTTCCCTGCTAGGAACTAGCGTCTGCAGATGTCTACGTATCGAAGCAATAGAGTTCAAATGCTTCTTAAAACGAGATATTGCATCCCATATCTATGTTTCATGATAAGATATAATATGATTTGCGAAGTGTTATGTATTCCTCGTCTACACTTCAAATGAATGTAAATGCGACACTTCCTTGCTAGGAAATAGTGTCTGGAGATGTCTAGGTATCGTAGCGATAGAGTTCTAATGCTTCATAAAACGCGATATCGCATCTCATATCTATGTTTCACGATAAGATATAATATTCATTGCGAAGTGTTATGCATTCCTCGTATACGATTCAAATGAGTGTAAATGCGACACTTCCTCGCTAGGAAATAGCGCTTGCAGATGTCTACGTATCGTAGCAATAGAGTTCTTATGATTCTTAAAACGCGATATCGCATCTCACTTATATGTTTTATGGTTGGATATAATATGATTTGCGAAGTGTTATGTATTCCTCGCCTACACTTCAGATGAATGTAAATGCGACACTTCCTTGCTAGGAAATAGCGTCTGCAGATGTCTAGGTATCGTAGCAATAGATTTCTAATGCTTCTTAAAACGCGATATCGCATCTCATTTCTATGTTTCATGGTAAGATATAATATGATTTGCGAAGTGTCATGTATTCATCGTGTACACTTCAAGTGAATGTAAATGCGACACTTCCTTGCCAGGAAATAGCGTCTGCAGATGTCTAGGTATCGTAGCAATAGAGTTCAAATGCTTCCTAAAACGAGATATTGCATCTCATATCTATGTTTCATGATAAGATGTAATATTCATTGCGAAGTGTTATGCTTTCCTCGTATACGACTCAAAAGAGTGTAAATGCTACACTTCCTTGCAAGGAAATAGTGTTTGCAGATGTCTAGGTATCGTAGCAATAGAGTTCAAATGCTTCTTAAAACGAGATATTGCATCTCATTTCTATGTTTCATGATAAGATATGTTATTCATTGCGAAGTGTTATGCATTCCTCGTCTACGATTCAAATGAATGTAAATGCGACACTTCCTTGCAAGGAAATAGCGTTTGCAGATGTCTACCTATCGTAGCAATAGAGCTCAAATGCTTCTTAAAACGAGAAATTGCATCTCATATCTATGTTTCATGATATGATATAATATTCATTGCGAATTGTTATGCATTCCTCGTCTACGATTCAAATGAATGTAAATGCGACACTTCCTTGCATGGAAATAGCGTCTGCAGATGTCTAGGTATCGTAGCGATAGAGTTCTAATGCTTCTTTAAACGCGATATCGCATCTCATTTCTATGTTTCATGGTAAGATATAATATGATTTGCGAAGTGTTATGTATTCCTCGTCTACACTTCATATGAATGTAAATGCGACACTTCCTTGCAAGGAAATAGCGTTTGCAGATGTCTACCTATCGTAGCAATAGAGTTCTGATGCTTCTTAAAACGCGATATCGCATTTCCTTTCTATGTTTCATGGTAAGATATAATATGATTTGCGACGTGTCACGTATTCCTCGTCTACACTTCAAATGAAAGTAAATGCGACACTTCCTTGCAAGGAAATAGCGATTGCAGATGTGTACGTATCGTAGCAATAGAGTTCAAATGCTTCTTAAAACGAGATATTGCATCTGATATCTATGTTTCATGATAAGATATAATATTCATTGCGAAGTGTTATGCATTCCTCGTCTGCGATTCAAATGAAAGTAAATGCGACACTTCCTTGCAAGGAAATAGCGATTGCAGATGTCTACGTATCGTAGCGATAGAGTTCTAATGCTTCTTAAAACGCGATATCGCATCTCATATCTGTGTTTCATGATAAGATATAATATTCATTGCGAAGTGTTATGCATTCCTCGTCTACGATTCAAATGAATGTAAATGCGACACTTCCTTGCAAGGAAATAGCGATTGCAGATGTCTACGTATCGTAGCAATAGAGTTCATATGATTCTTAAAACGCGATATCGCATCTCATTTCTATGCTTCATGGTAAGATATAACATGATTTGCGAAGTGCTATGTATTCCTCGTCTACACTTCAAATGAATGTGAATGCGATACTTCCTCGCTAGGAAATTGCGTTTGCAGATGTCTACGTATCGTAGCATTAGCTTTCTAATGCTTCTTAAAACGCGATATCGCGTCTCATTTCTATCTTTCATGGTAAGATATAATATGATTTGCGACGTGTCATGTATTCCTCTTCTACACTTCAAATGAATGTAAGTGTGACACTTCCTAGCACAGAAATAGCGTTTGCAGATGTCTACGTATCGTAGCAATAGATTTCTAATGCTTCTTAAAACGCGATATCACATCTCATTTCTATGTTTCAAGGTAAGATATGATATGATTTGCGAAGTGTCATGTATTCCTCGTCTACACTTCAAATGAATGTAAATGCGACACTTCCTTGCTAGGAAATAGCGTCTCCAGATGTCTAGGTATCGTAGCAATAGAGTTCAAATGCTTCTTAAAACGAGATATTGCATCTGATATCTATGTTTCATGATAAGATATAATATTCATTGCGAAGTGTTATGCATTCCTCGTCTACGATTCAAATGAATGTAAATGCGACACTTCCTTGCAAGGAAATAGCGATTGCAGATATCTACGTATCGTAGCAATAGAGTTCATATGATTCTTAAGACGAGATATTGCATTCCATATCTATGATTCATGATAAGATATAATATTCATTGCAAAGTGTTATGCATTCCTCGTCTACGATTCAAATGAATGTAAATGCGACACTCCCTTGCCAGGAAATAGCGTCTGCAGATGTCTAGGTATCGTAGCGATAGAGTTCTAATGCTTCTTAAAACGCGATATCGCGTCTCATTTCTATGTTTCATGGTAGGATATAATATGGTTTGCGAAGTGTTATGTATTCCTCGTCTACACTTCAAATGAATGTGAATGCGACACTTCCTTGCAAGGAAATAGCGTTTGCAGATGTCTACGTACCGAAGCAATAGAGCTGAAATGCTTCTTAAAACGAGATATTGCATCTCATTTCTATGTTTCATGATAAGATATAATATTCATTGCGAAGTGTTATGCATTCCTCGTCTGCGATTCAAATGAAAGTAAATGCGACACTTCCTTGCAAGGAAATAGCGATTGCAGATGTCTACGTATCGTAGCAATAGAGTTCATATGATAGTTAAAACGCGATATCGCATCTCATTTCTATGTTTCATGGTAAGATATAACATGATTTGCGAAGTGTTATGTATTCCTCGTCTACACTTCAAATGAATGTGAATGCGATACTTCCTCGCTAGGAAATAGCGATTGCAGATGTCTACGTATCGTAGCAATAGAGTTCATATGATTTTAAAACGGGATATTGCATCTCATATCTATGTTTCATGATAAGATATAATATTCATTGCGAAGTGTACTGCATTCCTCGTCTACGATTCAAATGAATGTAAATGCGACACTTCCTTGCAAGGAAATAGCGTTTGCAGATGTCTACGTATCGTAGCAATAGAGTTCTTATGATTCTTAAAACTTGATATCGCACCTCATTTCTATGTTTCATGGTAAGATATAATATGATTTGCGAAGTGTCATGTATTCCTCGTCTACGATTCAAATGAATGTAAATGCGACACTTCCTTGCAAGGAAATAGTGTTTGCAGATGTCTAGGTATCGTAGCAATAGAGTTCAAATGCTTCTTAAAACGAGATATTGCATCTCATTTCTATGTTTCATGATAAGATATAATATTCATTGCGAAGTGTTATGCACTCCTCGTCTGCGATTCAAATGAATGTGAACGCGATACTTCCTCGCTAGGAAATAGCGTTTGCAGATGTCTACGTATCGTAGCATTAGCTTTCTAATGCTTCTTAAAACGCGATATCGCGTTTCATTTCTATATTTCATGGTAAGATATAATATGATTTGCGAAGTGTCATGTATTCCTCTTCTACACTTCAAATGAAAGTAAATGTGACTCTTCCTTGCAAGGAAACAGCGTTTGCAGATGTCTACCTATCGTAGCAGTAGAGTTCTAATGCTTCTTAAAACGCGATATCGCATCTCATTTCCACGTTTCATGGTAAGATATAATATGATTTGCGAAGTGTTATGTATTCCTCGTCTACACTTCAAATGAATGTAAATGCGACACTTCCTTGCTAGGAAATAGTGTCTGGAGATGTCTAGGTATCGTAGCGATAGAGTTCTAATGCTTCATAAAACGCGATATCGCATCTCATTTCTATGTTTCATGGAAAGATATAATATGATTTGCGAAGTGTCATGTATTCTTCGTCTACACTTCAAATGAATGTAAATGCGACACTTCCTTGCTAGGAAATAGCGTCTGCAGATGTCTACGTATCGTAGCAATAGATTTCTAACGCTTCTTAAAACTCGATATCGGATCTCATTTCTATGTTTCATGGTAAGATATAATCTGATTTGCGAAGTGTCATGTATTCATCGTCTACACTTCAAGTGAATGTAAATGCGACACTTGCTTGCCAGGAAATAGCGTTTGCAGATGTCTACCTATCGTAGCAATAGAGCTCAAATGCTTCTTAAAACGAGATATTGCATCTCATATCTATGTTTCATGATAAGATATAATATTCATTGCGAATTGATATGCATTCCTCGTCTACGATTCAAATGAATGTAAATGCGACACTTCCTTGCATGGAAATAGCGTCTGCAGATGTCTAGGTATCGTAGCGATAGAGTTCAAATGCTGCTTAAAACGAGATATCGGATCTCATTTCTATGTTTCATGGTAAGATATAATATGATTTGCGAAGTATTATGTATTCCTCGTCTACACTTCATATGAATGTAAATGCGACACTTCCTTGCAAGGAAATAGCGTCTCCAGATGTCTACGTATCGTAGCAATGGAGTTCTTATGATACTTAAAACGCGATATCGCATCTCATTTCTATGTTTCATGGTAAGATATAATATGATTTGCGAAGTGTCATGTATTCCTCGTCTACACTTCAAATGAATGTAAATGCGACAATTCCTTGCTAGGAAACAGCGTCTGCAGATGTCTAGGTATCGTAGCAATAGAGTTCAAATGCTTCTTAAAACGAGGTATTGCATCTCATATCTATGTTTCATGATAAGATATAATATTCATTGCGAAGTGTTATGCATTCCTCGTATACGATTCAAATGAATGTAAATGCGACACTTCCTTGCAGGGAAATATCGTTTGCAGTTGTTTACGTATCGTAGCAGTAGAGTTCTTATGATTCTTAAAAGGCGATATCGCATCTCACTTGTATGTTACATGGTAAGATATAATATGATTTGCGAAGTGTCATGTATTCCTCGTCTACACTTCAAGTGAATGTAAATGCGACACTTCCTTGCCAGGAAATAGCGTCTGCAGATGCCTAGGTATCGTAGCAATAGAGTTCAAATGCTTCTTAAAACGAGATATTGCATCTCATATCTATGTTTCATGATAACATATAATTTTCATTGTGAAGTGTTATGCATTCCTCGTATACGATTCAAATGAGTGTAAATGCGACACTTCCTTGCAAGGAAATACCGTCTGCAGATGTCTACGTATCGTAGCAATAGAGTTCTTATGATTCTTAAAACTTGATATCGCATCTCATTTCTATGTTTCATTGTAAGATATAATATGATTTGCGAAGTGTTATGTATTCCTCGTCTACACTTCAAATGAATGTAAATGCGACACTTCCTTGCAAGGAAATAGCGTTTGCAGATGTCTACGTATCGTAGCAATAGAGTTCATATGATTCTTAAAACTTGATATCGCATCTCATTTCTATGTTTCATGGTAAGATATAATATGATTTGCGAAGTGTTATGTATTCCTCGTCTACACTTCAAATGAATGTAAATGCGACACTTCCTTGCTAGGAAATAGTGTCTGGAGATGTCTAGGTATCGTAGCGATAGAGTTCTAATGCTTCTTAAAACGCGATATAGCATCACATTTCTATGTTTCATGGAAAGATATAATATGATTTGTGAAGTGTTATGTATTCCTCGTCTACACTTCATATGAATGTAAATGCGACACTTCCTTGCAAGGAAATAGCGTTTGCAGATGTCTACGTATCGAAGCAATAGATTTCTAATGCTTCTTAAAACGCGATATCGCATCTTATTTCTATGTTTCATGGTAAGATATAATATGATTTGCGAAGTGTTATGTATTCCTCGTCTACACTTCATATGAATGTAAATGCGACACTTCCTTGCAAGGAAATAGCGTTTGCAGATGTCTACGTATCGTAGCAATAGAGTTCATATGATTCTTAAAACTTGATATCGCATCTCATTTCTATGTTTCATGGTAAGATATAATATGATTTGCGAAGTGTTATGTATTCCTCGTCTACACTTCAAATGAATGTAAATGCGACACTTCCTTGCTAGGAAATAGTGTCTGGAGATGTCTAGGTATCGTAGCGATAGAGTTCTAATGCTTCTTAAAACGCGATATAGCATCACATTTCTATGTTTCATGGAAAGATATAATATGATTTGTGAAGTGTTATGTATTCCTCGTCTACACTTCATATGAATGTAAATGCGACACTTCCTTGCAAGGAAATAGCGTTTGCAGATGTCTACGTATCGAAGCAATAGATTTCTAATGCTTCTTAAAACGCGATATCGCATCTTATTTCTATGTTTCATGGTAAGATATAATATGATTTGCGAAGTGTTATGTATTCCTCGTCTACACTTCATATGAATGTAAATGCGACACTTCCTTGCAAGGAAATAGCGTCTCCAGATGTCTTGGTATCGTAGCAATAGAGTTCAAATGCTTCTTAAAACGAGATATTGCATCTCATATCTATGTTTCATGATAAGATATAATTTTCATTGCGAAGTGTTATGCATTCCTCGTATACGATTCAAATGAATGTAAATGCGACACTTCCTTCCAAGGAAATACCGTCTGCAGATGTCTACGTATCGTAGCAATAGATTTCTAATGCTTCTTAAAACGCGATATCGCATCTCATTTCTATGTTTCATGGAAAGATATAATATGACTTGCGAAGTGTCATGTATTCCTCGTCTACACTTCAAATGAATGTAAATGCGACACTTCCTTACAAGGAAATAGCGTTTGCAGATGTCTACGTATCGAAGCAATTGAGTTCAAATGCTTCTTAAAACGAGATATTGCATCTCATATCTATGTTTCATGATAAGATATAATATTCATTGCGAAGTGTTATGCATTCCCCGTCTACGATTCAAATGAATGTAAATGCGACACTTCCTTGCAAGGAAATAGCGTTTGCAGATGTCTACGTATCGTAGCAATAGTGTTCTTATGATTCTTAAAACGCGATATCGCATCACATTTCTATGTTTCATGGTAAGATATAATATGATATGCGACGTGTCATGTATTCCTCGTCTACACTTCAAATGAATGTAAATGCGACACTTGCTTGCAAGGAAATAGCGTTTGCAGATGTCTACCTATCGTAGCAATAGAGTTCTGATGCTTCTTAAAACGCGATATCGCATTTCATTTCTATGTTTCATGGTAAGATATAATATGATTTGCGACGTGTCACGTATTCCTCGTCTACACTTCAAATGAAAGTAAATGCGACACTTCCTTGCAAGGAAATAGCGATTGCAGATGTCTAGGTATCGTAGCAATAGAGTTCAAATGCTTCTTAAAACGAGATATTGCATCTGATATCTATGTTTCATGATAAGATATAATATTCATTGCGAAGTGTTATGCATTCCTCGTCTTTGATTCAAATGAATGTAAATGCGACACTTCCTTGCAAGGAAATAGCGATTGCAGATATCTACGTATCGTAGCAATAGAGTTCATATGATTCTTAAAACGGGAAATTGCATCTCATATCTATGTTTCATGATAAGATATAATATGATTTGCGAAGTGTCATGTATTCCTCGTCTACACTTCAAATGAATGTAAATGCGACACTTCCTTGCATGGAAATAGCGTTTGCAGATGTCTGCGTATCGTTGCAATAGAGTTCTAATGCTTCTTTAAAAGCGATATCGAATCTCATTTCTATGTTTCATGGTAAGATATAATATGATTTGCGAAGTGTTATGTATTCCTCGTCTACACTTCAAATGAATGTAAATGCGACACTTCCTTGCAAGGAAATAGTGTTTGCAGATGTCTAGGTATCGTAGCAATAGAGTTCAAATGCTTCTTAAAACGAGATATTGCATCTCATTTCTATGTCTCATGATAAGATATGTTATTCATTGCGAAGTGTTATGCATTCCTCGTCTACGATTCAAATGAATGTAAATGCGACACTTCGTTGCAAGGAAATAGCGTTTGCAGATGTCTACCTATCGTAGCAATAGAGCTCAAATGCTTCTTAAAACGAGATATTGCATCTCATATCTATGTTTCATGATAAGATATAATATTCATTGCGAATTGATATGCATTCCTCGTCTACGATTCAAATGAATGTAAATGCGACACTTCCTTGCATGGAAATAGCGTCTGCAGATGTCTAGGTATCGTAGCGATAGAGTTCAAATGCTGCTTAAAACGAGATATCGGATCTCATTTCTATGTTTCATGGTAAGATATAATATGATTTGCGAAGTATTATGTATTCCTCGTCTACACTTCATATGAATGTAAATGCGACACTTCCTTGCAAGGAAATAGCGTCTCCAGATGTCTACGTATCGTAGCAATGGAGTTCTTATGATACTTAAAACGCGATATCGCATCTCATTTCTATGTTTCATGGTAAGATATAATATGATTTGCGAAGTGTCATGTATTCCTCGTCTACACTTCAAATGAATGTAAATGCGACAATTCCTTGCTAGGAAACAGCGTCTGCAGATGTCTAGGTATCGTAGCAATAGAGTTCAAATGCTTCTTAAAACGAGGTATTGCATCTCATATCTATGTTTCATGATAAGATATAATATTCATTGCGAAGTGTTATGCATTCCTCGTATACGATTCAAATGAATGTAAATGCGACACTTCCTTGCAGGGAAATATCGTTTGCAGTTGTTTACGTATCGTAGCAGTAGAGTTCTTATGATTCTTAAAAGGCGATATCGCATCTCACTTGTATGTTACATGGTAAGATATAATATGATTTGCGAAGTGTCATGTATTCCTCGTCTACACTTCAAGTGAATGTAAATGCGACACTTCCTTGCCAGGAAATAGCGTCTGCAGATGCCTAGGTATCGTAGCAATAGAGTTCAAATGCTTCTTAAAACGAGATATTGCATCTCATATCTATGTTTCATGATAACATATAATTTTCATTGTGAAGTGTTATGCATTCCTCGTATACGATTCAAATGAGTGTAAATGCGACACTTCCTTGCAAGGAAATACCGTCTGCAGATGTCTACGTATCGTAGCAATAGAGTTCTTATGATTCTTAAAACTTGATATCGCATCTCATTTCTATGTTTCATTGTAAGATATAATATGATTTGCGAAGTGTTATGTATTCCTCGTCTACACTTCAAATGAATGTAAATGCGACACTTCCTTGCAAGGAAATAGCGTTTGCAGATGTCTACGTATCGTAGCAATAGAGTTCATATGATTCTTAAAACTTGATATCGCATCTCATTTCTATGTTTCATGGTAAGATATAATATGATTTGCGAAGTGTTATGTATTCCTCGTCTACACTTCAAATGAATGTAAATGCGACACTTCCTTGCTAGGAAATAGTGTCTGGAGATGTCTAGGTATCGTAGCGATAGAGTTCTAATGCTTCTTAAAACGCGATATAGCATCACATTTCTATGTTTCATGGAAAGATATAATATGATTTGTGAAGTGTTATGTATTCCTCGTCTACACTTCATATGAATGTAAATGCGACACTTCCTTGCAAGGAAATAGCGTTTGCAGATGTCTACGTATCGAAGCAATAGATTTCTAATGCTTCTTAAAACGCGATATCGCATCTTATTTCTATGTTTCATGGTAAGATATAATATGATTTGCGAAGTGTTATGTATTCCTCGTCTACACTTCATATGAATGTAAATGCGACACTTCCTTGCAAGGAAATAGCGTTTGCAGATGTCTACGTATCGTAGCAATAGAGTTCATATGATTCTTAAAACTTGATATCGCATCTCATTTCTATGTTTCATGGTAAGATATAATATGATTTGCGAAGTGTTATGTATTCCTCGTCTACACTTCAAATGAATGTAAATGCGACACTTCCTTGCTAGGAAATAGTGTCTGGAGATGTCTAGGTATCGTAGCGATAGAGTTCTAATGCTTCTTAAAACGCGATATAGCATCACATTTCTATGTTTCATGGAAAGATATAATATGATTTGTGAAGTGTTATGTATTCCTCGTCTACACTTCATATGAATGTAAATGCGACACTTCCTTGCAAGGAAATAGCGTTTGCAGATGTCTACGTATCGAAGCAATAGATTTCTAATGCTTCTTAAAACGCGATATCGCATCTTATTTCTATGTTTCATGGTAAGATATAATATGATTTGCGAAGTGTTATGTATTCCTCGTCTACACTTCATATGAATGTAAATGCGACACTTCCTTGCAAGGAAATAGCGTCTCCAGATGTCTTGGTATCGTAGCAATAGAGTTCAAATGCTTCTTAAAACGAGATATTGCATCTCATATCTATGTTTCATGATAAGATATAATTTTCATTGCGAAGTGTTATGCATTCCTCGTATACGATTCAAATGAATGTAAATGCGACACTTCCTTCCAAGGAAATACCGTCTGCAGATGTCTACGTATCGTAGCAATAGATTTCTAATGCTTCTTAAAACGCGATATCGCATCTCATTTCTATGTTTCATGGAAAGATATAATATGACTTGCGAAGTGTCATGTATTCCTCGTCTACACTTCAAATGAATGTAAATGCGACACTTCCTTACAAGGAAATAGCGTTTGCAGATGTCTACGTATCGAAGCAATTGAGTTCAAATGCTTCTTAAAACGAGATATTGCATCTCATATCTATGTTTCATGATAAGATATAATATTCATTGCGAAGTGTTATGCATTCCCCGTCTACGATTCAAATGAATGTAAATGCGACACTTCCTTGCAAGGAAATAGCGTTTGCAGATGTCTACGTATCGTAGCAATAGTGTTCTTATGATTCTTAAAACGCGATATCGCATCACATTTCTATGTTTCATGGTAAGATATAATATGATATGCGACGTGTCATGTATTCCTCGTCTACACTTCAAATGAATGTAAATGCGACACTTGCTTGCAAGGAAATAGCGTTTGCAGATGTCTACCTATCGTAGCAATAGAGTTCTGATGCTTCTTAAAACGCGATATCGCATTTCATTTCTATGTTTCATGGTAAGATATAATATGATTTGCGACGTGTCACGTATTCCTCGTCTACACTTCAAATGAAAGTAAATGCGACACTTCCTTGCAAGGAAATAGCGATTGCAGATGTCTAGGTATCGTAGCAATAGAGTTCAAATGCTTCTTAAAACGAGATATTGCATCTGATATCTATGTTTCATGATAAGATATAATATTCATTGCGAAGTGTTATGCATTCCTCGTCTTTGATTCAAATGAATGTAAATGCGACACTTCCTTGCAAGGAAATAGCGATTGCAGATATCTACGTATCGTAGCAATAGAGTTCATATGATTCTTAAAACGGGAAATTGCATCTCATATCTATGTTTCATGATAAGATATAATATGATTTGCGAAGTGTCATGTATTCCTCGTCTACACTTCAAATGAATGTAAATGCGACACTTCCTTGCATGGAAATAGCGTTTGCAGATGTCTGCGTATCGTTGCAATAGAGTTCTAATGCTTCTTTAAAAGCGATATCGAATCTCATTTCTATGTTTCATGGTAAGATATAATATGATTTGCGAAGTGTTATGTATTCCTCGTCTACACTTCAAATGAATGTAAATGCGACACTTCCTTGCAAGGAAATAGCGTTTGCAGATGTCTACGTATCGAAGCAATAGAGTTCAAATGCTTCTTAAGACGAGATATTGCATCCCATATCTATGATTCATGATAAGATATAATATTCATTGCAAAGTGTTATGCATTCCTCGTCTACGATTCAAATGAATGTAAATGCGACACTCCCTTGCCAGGAAATAGCGTCTGCAGATGTCTAGGTATCGTAGCGATAGAGTTCTAATGCTTCTTAAAACGCGATATCGCGTCTCATTTCTATGTTTCATGGTAGGATATAATATGGTTTGCGAAGTGTTATGTATTCCTCGTCTACACTTCAAATGAATGTGAATGCGACACTTCCTTGCAAGGAAATAGCGTTTGCAGATGTCTACGTACCGAAGCAATAGAGTTGAAATGCTTCTTAACACATTGTTGACCGGCAATTTTACTGAAAATTTATCTCATGTCACCGGCTATTATTTCGTAATTCGATGTGGAAGTAAAACAATAAAAATAAACTTTAATAAATTTTATTTATTATCCAACTTTTAATATTTCTTTTTCGTATGATAAGCAGTATAACAATCACCTACGTGTAATGGTACACAACAACTTTTACAAATGTATCTAGTTTCGCTTCGTTTTCCCTTTGAAGAGCATACTCTACACGCTCTAGTCGGATTTGCTTTTCTGGCAGTGACTATTTTTTCTAGGACGTGGTCTTTTACTTGTCCGGAAAGCCTGAAGGGTGTGTCTTTATAAGGAGCTGTTTTACAAATTCGAGAAGTGTCAGGTGCAATGCTACATTCTTTGAAATCCACACTTATCCATTCCCTAGCTACTTGCAGTAGAAACTTTTTGTATCTTGTTTTATTTTCTGGCAGATAGGTACAGTACAGTTTATAAGCATTGAACAAGGTGCAGTTTATCAGAAAAAATGCTAATTTTTTGTACCATTTTACAGTTTTTCGTAAAATACTGCTGTTCGCCAAGTACTGATCTGCACAATCTACCCCTTTCATATGTTTATTGTACTGCAGTATACACGTAGGTTTGATTGTATCGTGCATATAATTTTTTTTTCGATTTCCACTTGATTTCATAGAAGCATCATGAATAGTTGATATCATCCGTACTAATCTTTTATCCTTCCAAGCAATAAGGATAACAGGTCCCTTTCGTAAAAAAGTCATTTCTCCTCTGTGTAGACTTTTGGATTTTTCTATCAGGATCTTTGGTAAGCCACGGTTTTCCCGTATGGTACCACACACCAGTGTTTTCTTTCTGAGTAATAGCTCGGCTGTAGATACACTGTTATAATAATTGTCTTGGTATATATGATTCCACCGACCAAGATACGGCTTCAACACAGACAATATTGTTTCTTGCAGCTTTTTGCCCTTCCCCGAGTAGACCTCGAAGTTGCATATATACCCACTCTCACTTTCACAAAGCATTCTGATCAAAATTCCATATTTCGTTATCTTCGCTGGGTTGTATGTCCTAAAGCTGATGCGTCCTCTGTATGGTACCATTGCTTCGTCTAGAGATAACTCCTGTTTGGGTGTATATAGGGACTGAAATTTTGGAATAATATAATTCAAAAGTGGTCTAATTTTGCAAAGTCTGTCATTGGGAGATGTATGTTGTGTATTATCATTTAGATGAAAAAATGTAAGAATTTGTCCAAATCGCATTCTGGACATAGTTGCTCGAAATATTGGTGCTTCAACTAAAGGATCCGTTGACCAATAATCTCTCCAATGAGATTTTCTGGTTTGGCCCATCAATATTAGTAATCCAAGAAACTTTTTTATTTCATTAGTGGTAACTTCTGCCCATGGTACCGTTTTTGCAGAAATTTTATGTACCTCTTTCATTTGAGAATGGTACAAATTGGTCTGCGTAACGACTAAATCAAAAAAACCACTATCAAAAAATAAAGCCGTCACCTCACTAATAGTCGGCGTGTCACCAAGCTCAATATTTGCACCAGGAATATTTAAATAATTCTGTAAGCATGGTGTAATATCATGTTCGTTCCACTCTTCTTCCAAATCGTCGTCACTATCTGAAGCTATTATATTCCTTTTTTTATATTTCGGTGGCCTAACATCAGAGTCGCTATCTTCTGATACAGTATCATTTTCACAGTTACCACAATTTGATTCACAATCACTCGGATAATCAGATAAAGCATCCGCGTATAATTCATTTAAAGATTCTTCATTACGTTTCGCCATCGTTTTCTAAATTTTTTTAATCATTAAATACTTTTTACAAAAAAAGATTTGGCGGGTCTTATAAGCGAGAGAAACAGCTTGTGTTATACTGACCAACAATTGCACTGTATGGTCGCCAACAGAGAAAACAACAGCGATGCGAAAAAAAAAAACGCATCTCGAGTATACTCGTGGCCGGTCAGCAACGTTCGGCCGTAGAAACACGAGTTAACTCGTGGCCGGTCAACAATGTGTTAAAACGAGATATTGCATCTCATTTCTATGTTTCATGATAAGATATAATATTCATTGCGAAGTGTTATGCATTCCTCGTCTGCGATTCAAATGAAAGTAAATGCGACACTTCCTTGCAAGGAAATAGCGATTGCAGATGTCTACGTATCGTAGCAATAGAGTTCATATGATAGTTAAAACGCGATATCGCATCTCATTTCTATGTTTCATGGTAAGATATAACATGATTTGCGAAGTGTTATGTATTCCTCGTCTACACTTCAAATGAATGTGAATGCGATACTTCCTCGCTAGGAAATAGCGATTGCAGATGTCTACGTATCGTAGCAATAGAGTTCATATGATTTTAAAACGGGATATTGCATCTCATATCTATGTTTCATGATAAGATATAATATTCATTGCGAAGTGTACTGCATTCCTCGTCTACGATTCAAATGAATGTAAATGCGACACTTCCTTGCAAGGAAATAGCGTTTGCAGATGTCTACGTATCGTAGCAATAGAGTTCTTATGATTCTTAAAACTTGATATCGCACCTCATTTCTATGTTTCATGGTAAGATATAATATGATTTGCGAAGTGTCATGTATTCCTCGTCTACACTTCAAATGAATGTAAATGCGACACTTCCATGCAAGGAAATAGCGATTGCAGATGTCTAGGTATCGTATTAATAGAGTTCAAATGTTTCTTAAAACGAGATATTGATTCTCATTTCTATGTTTCAAGATAAGATATAATATTCATTGCGAAGTGTTATGTATTCCTCGTCTGCGATTCAAATGAAAGTAAATGCGACACTTCCTTGCAAGGAAATAGCGATTGCAGATGTCTACGTATCGTAGCAATAGAGTTCAAATGCTTCTTAAAACGAGATATTGCATCTCATTTCTATGTTTCATGATAAGATATAATATTCATTGCGAAGTGTTATGCACTCCTCGTCTACGATTCAAATGAATGTGAACGCGATACTTCCTCGCTAGGAAATAGCGTCTGCAGATGTCTACGTATCGTAGCATTAGCTTTCTAATGCTTCTTAGAACGCGATATCGCGTTTCATTTCTATACTTCATGGTAAGATATAATATGATTTGCGAAGTGTTATGTATTCCTCGTCTACATTTCAAATGAAAGTAAATGCGACACTTCCTTGCAAGGAAATAGCGATTGCAGATGTCTACGTATCGTAGCAATAGAGTTCATATGATTCCTAAAACGCGATATCACATCTCATTTCTATGTTTCATGGTAAGATATTACATGATTTGCGAAGTGTTATGTATTCCTCGTCTACACTTCAAATGAATGTGAATGCGATACTTCCTCGCTAGGAAATAGCGTTTGCAGATGTCTACGTACCGTAGCAATAGCTTTCTAATGCTTCTTAAAACGCGATATCGAATTTCATTTCTATGTTTCATAGTAAGATATAATATGATTTGCGAAGTGTTATGTATTCCTCGTCTACACTTCAAATGAATGTAAATGCGACACTTCCTTGGTAGAAAATAGCGTCTGCAGATGTCTAGGTATCGTAGCAATAGAGTTCTAATGCTTCTTAAAACGCGATATCGCGTCTCATTTCTATGTTTCATGGTAAGATATAATATGATTTGCGAAGTATCATGTATTCCTCGTCTACACTTCAAATGAATGTAAATGCGACACTTCCTTGGTAGAAAATAGCGTCTGCAGATGTCTAGGTATCGTAGCAATAGAGTTCTAATGCTTCTTAAAACGCGATATCGCATCTCATTTCTATGTTTCATGGTAAGATATAATATGATTTGCGAAGTATCATGTATTCCTCGTCTACAATTCAAATGAATGTAAATGCGACACTACCTTGCTAGGAAATAGCGTCTGCAGATGTCTAGGTATCGTAGCAATAGAGTTCTAATGCTTCGTAAAAGGCGACATCGCATCTCATTTCAATGTTTAATGGTAAGATATAATATGATTTGCGAAGTGTTATGTATTCCTCGTCTACACTTCAAATGAATGTAAATGCGACACTTCTTTGCTAGGAAATAGCGTTTGCAAATGTCTACCTATCGTAGCAACAGAGTTCTAATGCTTCTTAAAACGCGATATCGCATCTCATTTCTATGTTTCATGGTAAGATATAATATGATTTGCGAAGTGTTATGTATTCCTCGTCTACACTTCAAATGAATGTAAATGCGACACTTCCTTGCTAGGAAATAGTGTCTGGAGATGTCTAGGTATCGTAGCGATAGAGTTCTAATGCTTCATAAAACGCGATATCGCATCTCATTTCTATGTTTCATGGAAAGATATAATATGATTTGCGAAGTGTCATGTGTTCTTCGTCTACACTTCAAATGAATGTAAATGCGACACTTCCTTGCTAGGAAATAGCGTCTGCAGATGTCTACGTATCGTAGCAATAGATTTCTAACGCTTCTTAAAACTCGATATCGGATCCCATTTCTATGTTTCATGGTAAGATATAATATGATTTGCGAAGTGTCATGTATTCATCGTCTACACTTCAAGTGAATGTAAATGCGACACTTCCTTGCCAGGAAATAGCGTCTGCAGATGTCTAGGTATCGTAGCAATAGAGTTCAAATGCTTCTTAAAACGAGATATTGCGTCTCATATCTATGTTTCATGATAAGATATAATTTTCATTGCGAAGTGTTATGCATTCCTCGTATACGATTCAAATGAGTGTAAATGCGACACTTCCTTGCAAGGAAATACCGTCTGCAGATGTCTACGTATCGTAGCAATAGAGTTCTTATGATTCTTAAAACTTGATATCGAATCTCATTTCTATGTTTCATGGTAAGATATAATATGATTTGCGAAGTGTTATGTATTCCTCGTATACGATTCAAATGAATGTAAATGCGACACTTCCTTGCAGGGAAATAGCGTTTGCAGTTGTTTACGTATCGTAGCAGTAGAGTTCTTATGATTCTTTAAAGGCGATATCGCATCTCATTTGTATGTTACATGGTAAGATATAATATGATTTGCGAAGTGTCATGTATTCCTCGTCTACTCTTCAAGTGAATGTAAATGCGACACTTCCTTGCCAGGAAATAGCGTCTGCAGATGCCTAGGTATCGTAGCAATAGAGTTCAAATGCTTCTTAAAACGAGATATTGCATCTCATATCTATGTTTCATGATAAGATATAACATTCATTGCGAAGTGTTATGCATTCCTCGTATACGATTCAAATGAGTGTAAATGCGACACTTCCTTGCAAGGAAATAGCGTTTGCAGATGTCTACGCATCGTAGCAATGGAGTTCTTATGATACTTAAAACGCGATATCGCATCTCATTTCTATGTTTCATGGTAAGATATAATATGATTTGCGAAGTGTCATGTATTCCTCGTCTACACTTCAAATGAATGTAAATGCGACGCTTCCTTGCAAGGAAATAGCGTTTGCAGATGTCTACGTATCGTAGCAATGGATTTCTGATGCTGCTTACAACGCGATATTGCATCTCATTTCTATGTTTCATGGTAAGATATAATATGATTTGCGAAGAGTCATGTATTCCTCGTCTACACTTCATATGAATGTAAATGCGACACTTCATTGCAAGGAAATAGCGTATGCAGATGTCTACGTATCGAAGCAATAGAGTTCAAATGCTTCTTAAAACGAGATATTGCATCTCATATCTATGTATCATGATAAGATATAATATTCATTGCGAAGTGTTATGCATTCCTCGTCTACGATTCAAATTAATGTAAATGCGACACTTCCTTGCAAGGAAATAGCGTTTGCAGATGTCTACGTATCGTAGCAATAGTGTTCTTATGATTCTTAAAACGCGATATCGCATCTCATTTCTATGTTTCATGGTAAGATATAATATGATTTGCGAAGTGTTATGTATTCCTCGTCTACACTTCATATGAATGTAAATGCGACACTTCCTCGCTAGGAAATAGAGTCTGCAAATGTCTACGTATCGTAGCAATAGAGTTCTTATGATTCATAAAACGCGATATCGCATCTCATTTCTATGTTTCATGGTAAGATATAACATGATTTGCGAAGTGTTATGTATTCCTCGTCTACACTTCAAACGAATGTGAACGTGACACTTCCTCGCTAGGAAATGGCGTTTGCAGATGTCTACGTATCGTAGCAATAGATTTCTAATGCTTCTTAAAACGCGATATCGCATCTCATTTCTATGTTTCATGGTAAGATATAATATGATTTGCGAAGTGTCATGTATTCCTCGCCTACACTTCAAATGAATGTAAATGCGACACTACCTTGCTAGGAAATAGCGTCTGCAGATGTCTAGGTATCGTAGCAATAGAGTTCTAATGCTTCTTAAAACGCGATATCGCATCTCATTTCTATGTTTCATGGTAAGATATAATATTCATTGCGAAGTGTTATGCATTCCTCGTATACGATTCAAATGAGTGTAAATGCGACACTTCCTGGCAAGGAAATAGCGTTTGCAGATGTCTACGTTTCGTAGCAATGGAGTTCTTATGATACTTAAAACGCGATATCGCATCTCATTTCTATGTTTCACGGTAAGATATAATATGATTTGCGAAGTGTCGTGTATTCCTCGTCTACACTTCAAATGAATATAAATGTGACACTTCCTTCCAAGGAAATAGCGTTTGCAGATGTCTACGTATCGTAGCAATAGAGTCCTTATGATTCTTAAAACGCGATTTCGCATCTCATTTCTATGTTTCATGGTAAGATATAATATGATTTGCGAAGTGTCATGTATTCCTCGTCTACACTTCAAACGAATGTAAATGCGACACTTCCTTGCAAGGAAATAGCGTTTGCAGACGTCTACGTATCGAAGCAATAGAGTTCAAATGCTTCTTAAAACGCGATATCGCATCTCATTTCTATGTTTCATGGTAAGATATAATATGATTTCAGAAGTAACATGTATTCCTCGTCTACACTTCAAATGAATGTAAATGCGACACTTCCTTGCAAGGAAATAGCGTTTGCAGATGTCTACGTATCGTAGCAATAGATTTCTAATGCTTCTTAAAACGCGATATCGCATCTCATTTCCATGTTCCATGGTAAGATATAATATGATTTACGAAGTGTCATGTATTCCTCGTCTACACTTCAAATGAATGTAAATGCGACACTTCCTTGCAAGGAAATAGCGTCTGCAAATGTCTACCTATCATAGCAATAGAGTTCTAATGCTTCTTAAAACGCGATATCCCATCTCATTTCTATGTTTCATGGTAAGATACAATATGATTTGCGAAGTGTCATGTATTCCTCGTCTACACTTCCAATGAATGTAAATGCGACACTTCCTTGCAAGGAAAATCTATATGTGTCATTATATTCATTGCGAAGTGTTATGCATTCCTCGTCTACGATTCAAATGAACGTAAATGCAACACTTCCTTGCAAGGAAATAGCGTTCGCAGATGTCTACGTATCGAAGCAATAGAGTTCAAATGCTTCATAAAACGAGATATTGCATCTCATATCTATGTTTCATGATAAGATATAATATTCATTGCGAAGTGTTATGCATCCCTCGTCTACGATTCAAATGAACGTAAATGCGACACTTCCTTGCAAGGAAATAGCGTTTGCAGATGTCTACGTATCGAAGCAATAGAGTTCAAATGCTTCTTAAAACGAGATATTGGATCTCATATCTATGTGTCATTATAAGATATAATATTCATTGCGAAGTGTTATGCATTCCTCGTCTACGATTCAAATGAACGTAAATGCGACACTTCCTTGCAAGGAAATAGCGTTTGCAGATGTCTACGTATCGTAGCAATAGAGTTCTTATGATTCTTAAAACGCGATATCGCACCTCATTTCTACGTTTCATGGTAAGATATAATATGATTTGCGAAGTGTCATGTATTCCTCGTCTACACTTCAAATGAATGTAAATGCGACACTTCCTTACAAGGAAATAGCGTTTGCAGATGTCTACGTATCGAAGCAATAGAGTTCAAATGCTTCTTAAAACGAGATATTGCATCTCATATCTATGTTTCATGATAAGATATAATATGATTTGCGAAGTGTTATGTATTCCTCGTCTACGCTTCAAATGAATGTAAATGCGACACTTCCTTGCAAGGAAATAGCGTTTGCAGATGTCTGCGTATCGTAGCAGTAGAATTCTAATGCTTCTTAAAACGCGATATTGCATCTCATATCTATGTTTCATGATAAGATATAATATTCATTGCGAAGTGTTATGCATTCCTCGTCTACGATTCAAATGAATGTAAATGCGACACTTCCTTGCAAGGAAATAGCGTTTGCAGATGTCTACGTATCGAAGCAATAGAGTTCAAATGCTTCATAAAACGAGATATTGCATCTCATATCTATGTTTCATGATAAGATATAATATTCATTGCGAAGTGTTATGCATTCCTCGTCTACGATTCAAAGGAATGTAAATGCGACACTTCCTTCCAAGGTAATAGCGTTTGCAGTTGTCTACGTATCGAAGCAATAGAGTTCAAATGCTTCATAAAACGAGATATTGCATCTCATATCTATGTTTCATGATAAGATATAATATTCATTGCTAAGTGTTATGCATTCCTCGTCTACGATTCACATGAACGTAAATGCGACACTTCCTTGCAAGGAAATAGCGTTTGCAGATGTCTACGTATCGTAGCAGTAGAGTTCTAATGCTTCTTAAAACGTGATATCGCATCCCATTTCTATGTTTCATGGTAAGGTATAATATGATTTGCGAAGTGTTATGTATTCCTCGTCTACACTTCAAATGAATGTAAATGCGACACTTCCTTGCAAGGAAATAGCGTTTGCAGATGTCTACGTATCGTAGCAATGGATTTCTGATGCTTCTTAAAACGCGATATCGCATCTCATTTCTATGTTTCATGGTAAGATATAATATGATTTGCGAAGAGTCATGTATTCCTCGTCCACGCTTCAAATGAATGTAAATGCGGCACTTCCTTGCAACGAAATAGCGTTTGCAATGTCTGCGTATCGTAGCAGTAGAATTCTAATGCTTCTTAAAACGCGATATTGCATCTCATATCTATGTTTCATAATAAGATATAATATTCATTGCGAAGTGTTATGCATTCCTCGTCTACGATTCAAATGAATGTAAATGCGACACTTCCTTGCAAGGAAATAGCGTTTGCAGATGTCTACGTATCGAAGCAATAGAGTTCAAATGCTTCATAAAACGAGATATTGCATCTCATATCTATGTTTCATGATAAGATATAATATTCATTGCGAAGTGTTATGCATTCCTCGTCTACGATTCAAAGGAATGTAAATGCGACACTTCCTTCCAAGGTAATAGCGTTTGCAGTTGTCTACGTATCGAAGCAATAGAGTTCAAATGCTTCATAAAACGAGATATTGCATCTCATATCTATGTTTCATGATAAGATATAATATTCATTGCGAAGTGTTATGCATTCCTCGTCTACACTTCATATGAATGTAATTGCGACACTTCCTTGCAAGGAAATAGCGTTTGCAGATGTCTACCTATCGTAGCAATAGAGTTCTGATGCTTCTTAAAACGCGATATCGCATTTCGTTTCTATGTTTCATGGTAAGATATAATATGATTTGCGACGTGTCATGTATTCCTCGTCTACACTTCAAATGAATGTAAATGCGACACTTCCTTGCCAGGAAATAGCGTCTGCAGATTTCTAGGTATCGTAGCGATAGAGTTCAAATGCTTCTTAAAACGAGATATTGCATCTCATATCTATGTTTCATGATAAGATATAATATTCATTGCGAAGTGTTATGCATTCCTCGTATACGATTCAAATGAGTGTAAATGCGACACTTCCTTCCAAGGAAATAGCGTTTGCAGATGTCTACGTATCGTAGCAATGGAGTTCTTATGATACTTAAAACGCGATATCGCATCTCATTTCTATGTTTCATGGTAAGATGTAACATGATTTGCGAAGTGTTATGTATTCCTCGTCTGCACTTCAAATGAATGTAAATGCGACACTTCCTTCCAAGGAAATAGCGTTTGTAGATGTCTACGTATCGTAGCAATGGAGTTCTTATGATTCTTAAAACGCGATATCGCATCTCATTTCTATGTTTCATGGTAAGATATAATATGATTTGCGAAGTGTTATGTATTCCTCGTCTACACTTCAAATGAATGTAATTGCGACACTTCCTTGCCAGGAAATAGCGTCTGCAGATGTCTAGGTATCGTAGCGATAGAGTTCTAATGCTTCTTAGAACGCGATATCGCATCTCATTTCTATGTTTCATGGTAAGATATAATATGATTTGCGAAGTGTTATGTATTCCTCGTCTACACTTCATATGAATGTAAATGCGACACTTCCTTGCAAGGAAATAGCGTTTGCAGATGTCTACCTATCGTAGCAATAGAGTTCTGATGCTTCTTAAAACGCGATATAGCATTTCGTTTCTATGTTTCATGGTAAGATATAATATGATTTGCGACGTGTCATGTATTCCTCGTCTACACTTCAAATGAATGTAAATGCGACACTTCCTTGCCAGGTAATAGCGTATGCAGATGTCTACGTATCGAAGCAATAGAGTTCAAATGCTTCTTAAAACGAGATATTGCATCTCATATCTATGTATCATGATAAGATATAATATTCATTGCGAAGTGTTATGCATTCCTCGTCTACGATTCAAATTAATGTAAATGCGACACTTCCTTGCAAGGAAATAGCGTTTGCAGATGTCTACGTATCGTAGCAATAGTGTTCTTATGATTCTTAAAACGCGATATCGCATCTCATTTCTATGTTTCATGGTAAGATATAATATGATTTGCGAAGTGTCATGTATTCCTTGTCTACACTTCAAACGAATGTAAATGCGACACTTCCTTGCAAGGAAATAGCGTTTGCAGATGTCTACGTATCGAAGCAATAGAGTTCAAATGCTTCTTAAAACGCGATATCGCATCTCATTTCTATGTTTCATGGTAAGATATAATATGATTTCAGAAGTAACATGTATTCCTCGTCTACACTTCAAATGAATGTAAATGCGACACTTCCTTGCAAGGAAATAGCGTTTGCAGATGTCTACGTATCGTAGCAATAGATTTCTAATGCTTCTTAAAACGCGATATCGCATCTCATTTCCATGTTCCATGGTAAGATATAATATGATTTGCGAAGTGTCATGTATTCCTCGTCTACACTTCAAATGAATGTAAATGCGACACTTCCTTGCAAGGAAATAGCGTCTGCAAATGTCTACCTATCATAGCAATAGAGTTCTAATGCTTCTTAAAACGCGATATCCCATCTCCTTTCTATGTTTCATGGTAAGATACAATATGATTTGCGAAGTGTCATGTATTCCTCGTCTACACTTCCAATGAATGTAAATGCGACACTTCCTTGCAAGGAAAATCTATATGTGTCATTATATTCATTGCGAAGTGTTATGCATTCCTCGTCTACGATTCAAATGAACGTAAATGCGACACTTCCTTGCAAGGAAATAGCGTTTGCAGATGTCTACGTATCGAAGCAATAGAGTTCAAATGCTTCATAAAACGAGATATTGCATCTCATATCTATGTTTCATGATAAGATATAATATTCATTGCGAAGTGTTATGCATTCCTCGTCTACGATTCAAATGAACGTAAATGCGACACTTCCTTGCAAGGAAATAGCGTTTGCAGATGTCTACGTATCGAAGCAATAGAGTTCTTATGATTCTTAAAACGCGATATCGCACCTCATTTCTACGTTTCATGGTAAGATATAATATGATTTGCGAAGTGTCATGTATTCCTCGTCTACACTTCAAATGAATGTAAATGCGACACTTCCTTACAAGGAAATAGCGTTTGCAGATGTCTACGTATCGAAGCAATAGCGTTCAAATGCTTCTTAAAACGAGATATTGCATCTCATATCTATGTTTCATGATAAGATATAATATGATTTGCGAAGTGTTATGTATTCCTCGTCTACACTTCAAATGAATGTAAATGCGACACTTCCTTGCAAGGAAATAGCGTTTGCAGATGTCTGCGTATCGTAGCAGTAGAATTCTAATGCTTCTTAAAACGCGATATTGCATCTCATATCTATGTTTCATGATAAGATATAATATTCATTGCGAAGTGTTATGCATTCCTCGTCTACGATTCAAATGAATGTAAATGCGACACTTCCTTGCAAGGAAATAGCGTTTGCAGATGTCTACGTATCGAAGCAATAGAGTTCAAATGCTTCATAAAACGAGATATTGCATCTCATATCTATGTTTCATGATAAGATATAATATTCATTGCGAAGTGTTATGCATTCCTCGTCTACGATTCAAAGGAATGTAAATGCGACACTTCCTTCCAAGGTAATAGCGTTTGCAGTTGTCTACGTATCGAAGCAATAGAGTTCAAATGCTTCATAAAACGAGATATTGCATCTCATATCTATGTTTCATGATAAGATATAATATTCATTGCGAAGTGTTATGCATTCCTCGTCTACGATTCAAAGGAATGTAAATGCGACACTTCCTTCCAAGGTAATAGCGTTTGCAGTTGTCTACGTATCGAAGCAATAGAGTTCAAATGCTTCATAAAACGAGATATTGCATCTCATATCTATGTTTCATGATAAGATATAATATTCATTGCGAAGTGTTATGCATTCCTCGTCTACACTTCATATGAATGTAATTGCGACACTTCCTTGCAAGGAAATAGCGTTTGCAGATGTCTACCTATCGTAGCAATAGAGTTCTGATGCTTCTTAAAACGCGATATCGCATTTCGTTTCTATGTTTCATGGTAAGATATAATATGATTTGCGACGTGTCATGTATTCCTCGTCTACACTTCAAATGAATGTAAATGCGACACTTCCTTGCCAGGAAATAGCGTCTGCAGATTTCTAGGTATCGTAGCGATAGAGTTCAAATGCTTCTTAAAACGAGATATTGCATCTCATATCTATGTTTCATGATAAGATATAATATTCATTGCGAAGTGTTATGCATTCCTCGTATACGATTCAAATGAGTGTAAATGCGACACTTCCTTCCAAGGAAATAGCGTTTGCAGATGTCTACGTATCGTAGCAATGGAGTTCTTATGATACTTAAAACGCGATATCGCATCTCATTTCTATGTTTCATGGTAAGATGTAACATGATTTGCGAAGTGTTATGTATTCCTCGTCTGCACTTCAAATGAATGTAAATGCGACACTTCCTTCCAAGGAAATAGCGTTTGTAGATGTCTACGTATCGTAGCAATGGAGTTCTTATGATTCTTAAAACGCGATATCGCATCTCATTTCTATGTTTCATGGTAAGATATAATATGATTTGCGAAGTGTTATGTATTCCTCGTCTACACTTCAAATGAATGTAATTGCGACACTTCCTTGCCAGGAAATAGCGTCTGCAGATGTCTAGGTATCGTAGCGATAGAGTTCTAATGCTTCTTAGAACGCGATATCGCATCTCATTTCTATGTTTCATGGTAAGATATAATATGATTTGCGAAGTGTTATGTATTCCTCGTCTACACTTCATATGAATGTAAATGCGACACTTCCTTGCAAGGAAATAGCGTTTGCAGATGTCTACCTATCGTAGCAATAGAGTTCTGATGCTTCTTAAAACGCGATATAGCATTTCGTTTCTATGTTTCATGGTAAGATATAATATGATTTGCGACGTGTCATGTATTCCTCGTCTACACTTCAAATGAATGTAAATGCGACACTTCCTTGCCAGGTAATAGCGTATGCAGATGTCTACGTATCGAAGCAATAGAGTTCAAATGCTTCTTAAAACGAGATATTGCATCTCATATCTATGTATCATGATAAGATATAATATTCATTGCGAAGTGTTATGCATTCCTCGTCTACGATTCAAATTAATGTAAATGCGACACTTCCTTGCAAGGAAATAGCGTTTGCAGATGTCTACGTATCGTAGCAATAGTGTTCTTATGATTCTTAAAACGCGATATCGCATCTCATTTCTATGTTTCATGGTAAGATATAATATGATTTGCGAAGTGTCATGTATTCCTTGTCTACACTTCAAACGAATGTAAATGCGACACTTCCTTGCAAGGAAATAGCGTTTGCAGATGTCTACGTATCGAAGCAATAGAGTTCAAATGCTTCTTAAAACGCGATATCGCATCTCATTTCTATGTTTCATGGTAAGATATAATATGATTTCAGAAGTAACATGTATTCCTCGTCTACACTTCAAATGAATGTAAATGCGACACTTCCTTGCAAGGAAATAGCGTTTGCAGATGTCTACGTATCGTAGCAATAGATTTCTAATGCTTCTTAAAACGCGATATCGCATCTCATTTCCATGTTCCATGGTAAGATATAATATGATTTGCGAAGTGTCATGTATTCCTCGTCTACACTTCAAATGAATGTAAATGCGACACTTCCTTGCAAGGAAATAGCGTCTGCAAATGTCTACCTATCATAGCAATAGAGTTCTAATGCTTCTTAAAACGCGATATCCCATCTCCTTTCTATGTTTCATGGTAAGATACAATATGATTTGCGAAGTGTCATGTATTCCTCGTCTACACTTCCAATGAATGTAAATGCGACACTTCCTTGCAAGGAAAATCTATATGTGTCATTATATTCATTGCGAAGTGTTATGCATTCCTCGTCTACGATTCAAATGAACGTAAATGCGACACTTCCTTGCAAGGAAATAGCGTTTGCAGATGTCTACGTATCGAAGCAATAGAGTTCAAATGCTTCATAAAACGAGATATTGCATCTCATATCTATGTTTCATGATAAGATATAATATTCATTGCGAAGTGTTATGCATTCCTCGTCTACGATTCAAATGAACGTAAATGCGACACTTCCTTGCAAGGAAATAGCGTTTGCAGATGTCTACGTATCGAAGCAATAGAGTTCTTATGATTCTTAAAACGCGATATCGCACCTCATTTCTACGTTTCATGGTAAGATATAATATGATTTGCGAAGTGTCATGTATTCCTCGTCTACACTTCAAATGAATGTAAATGCGACACTTCCTTACAAGGAAATAGCGTTTGCAGATGTCTACGTATCGAAGCAATAGCGTTCAAATGCTTCTTAAAACGAGATATTGCATCTCATATCTATGTTTCATGATAAGATATAATATGATTTGCGAAGTGTTATGTATTCCTCGTCTACACTTCAAATGAATGTAAATGCGACACTTCCTTGCAAGGAAATAGCGTTTGCAGATGTCTGCGTATCGTAGCAGTAGAATTCTAATGCTTCTTAAAACGCGATATTGCATCTCATATCTATGTTTCATGATAAGATATAATATTCATTGCGAAGTGTTATGCATTCCTCGTCTACGATTCAAATGAATGTAAATGCGACACTTCCTTGCAAGGAAATAGCGTTTGCAGATGTCTACGTATCGAAGCAATAGAGTTCAAATGCTTCATAAAACGAGATATTGCATCTCATATCTATGTTTCATGATAAGATATAATATTCATTGCGAAGTGTTATGCATTCCTCGTCTACGATTCAAAGGAATGTAAATGCGACACTTCCTTCCAAGGTAATAGCGTTTGCAGTTGTCTACGTATCGAAGCAATAGAGTTCAAATGCTTCATAAAACGAGATATTGCATCTCATATCTATGTTTCATGATAAGATATAATATTCATTGCTAAGTGTTATGCATTCCTCGTCTACGATTCACATGAACGTAAATGCGACACTTCCTTGCAAGGAAATAGCGTTTGCAGATGTCTACGTATCGTAGCAGTAGAGTTCTAATGCTTCTTAAAACGCGATATCGCATCCCATTTCTATGTTTCATGGTACGGTATAATATGATTTGCGAAGTGTTATGTATTCCTCGTCTACACTTCAAATGAATGTAAATGCGACACTTCCTTGCAAGGAAATAGCGTTTGCAGATGTCTACGTATCGTACCAATGGATTTCTGATGCTTCTTAAAACGCGATATCGCATCTCATTTCTATGTTTCATGGTAAGATATAATATGATTTGCGAAGTGTCATGTATTCCTCGTCCACGCTTCAAATGAATGTAAATGCGGCACTTCCTTGCAACGAAATAGCGTTTGCAATGTCTGCGTATCGTAGCAGTAGAATTCTAATGCTTCTTAAAACGCGATATTGCATCTCATATCTATGTTTCATAATAAGATATAATATTCATTGCGAAGTGTTATGCATTCCTCGTCTACGATTCAAATGAATGTAAATGCGACACTTCCTTGCAAGGAAATAGCGTTTGCAGATGTCTACGTATCGAAGCAATAGAGTTCAAATGCTTCATAAAACGAGATATTGCATCTCATATCTATGTTTCATGATAAGATATAATATTCATTGCGAAGTGTTATGCATTCCTCGTCTACGATTCAAAGGAATGTAAATGCGACACTTCCTTCCAAGGTAATAGCGTTTGCAGTTGTCTACGTATCGAAGCAATAGAGTTCAAATGCTTCATAAAACGAGATATTGCATCTCATATCTATGTTTCATGATAAGATATAATATTCATTGCGAAGTGTTATGCATTCCTCGTCTACGATTCAAATGAACGTAAATGCGACACTTCCTTGCAAGGAAATAGCGTTTGCAGATGTCTACGTATCGTAACAATAGAGTTCTTATGATTCTTGAAAAGCGATATCGCATCTCATTTCAATGTTTCATGGTAAGATATAATATGATTTGCGAAGTGTTATGTATTCCTCGTCTACACTTCAAATGAATGTGAGTGCGACACTTCCTTGCAAGGAAATAGCGTTTGCAGATGTCTACGTATCGAAGCAATAGAGTTCAAATGCTTCTTAAAACGAGATATTGCATCTCATATCTATGTTTCATGATAAGATATAATATTCATTGCGAAGTGTTATGCATTCCTCGTCTACGATTCAAATGAACGTAAATGCGACACTTCCTTGCAAGGAAATAGCGTTTGGAGATGTCTACGTATCGTAACAATAGAGTTCATATGATTCTTAAAACGCGATATCGCATCTCATATCTATGTTTCAAGATAAGATATAATATTCATTGCGAAGTGTTATGCATTCCTCGTCTACGATTGAAATGAAAGTAAATGCGACACTTCGTTGCAAGGAAATAGCAATTGCAGGTGTCTACGTATCGTAGCAATAGAGTTCTAATGCTCCTTAAAACGCGATATCGCATCCCATTTCTATGTTTCATGGTAAGATATAATATGCTTTGCGAAGTGTCATGTATTCCTCGTCCACGCTTCAAATGAATGTAAATGCGACACTTCCTTGCAACGAAATAGCGTTTGCAGATGTCTGCGTATCGTAGCAGTAGAATTCTAATGCTTCTTAAAACGCGATATTGCATCTCATATCTATGTTTCATGATAAGATATAATATTCATTGCGAAGTGTTATGCATTCCTCGTCTACGATTCAAATGAACGTAAATGCGACACTTCCTTGCAAGGAAATAGCGTTTGGAGATGTCTACGTATCGTAACAATAGAGTTCATATGATTCTTAAAACGCGATATCGCATCTCATATCTATGTTTCAAGATAAGATATAATATTCATTGCGAAGTGTTATGCATTCCTCGTCTACGATTGAAATGAAAGTAAATGCGACACTTCGTTGCAAGGAAATAGCGATTGCAGGTGTCTACGTATCGTAGCAATAGAGTTCTAATGCTCCTTAAAACGCGATATCGCATCCCATTTCTATGTTTCATGGTAAGATATAATATGATTTGCGGAGTGTTATGTGTTCCTCGTCTACACTTCAAATGAATGCAAACGCGACACTTCCTCGCTAGGATATAGCGTTTGCAGATGTCTACGTATCGTAGCAGTGGAATTCTCATGCTTCTTAAAACGCGATATCGCATCCCATTTCTATGTTTCATGATAAGATATAATATGATTTGCGAAGTGTTATGTATTCCTCGTCTACACAACAAATGAATGTAAATGCGACACTTCCTTGCAAGGAAATAGCGTTTGCAGATGTCTACGTATCGTAGCAATGGATTTCTGATGCTTCTTAAAACGCGATATCGCATCCCATTTCTATGTTTCATGGTAAGATATAATATGCTTTGCGAAGTGTCATGTATTCCTCGTCCACGCTTCAAATGAATGTAAATGCGACACTTCCTTGCAACGAAATAGCGTTTGCAGATGTCTGCGTATCGTAGCAGTAGAATTCTAATGCTTCTTAAAACGCGATATTGCATCTCATATCTATGTTTCATGATAAGATATAATATTCATTGCGAAGTGTTATGCATTCCTCGTCTACGATTTAAATGAATGTAAATGCGACACTTCCTTGCAAGGAAATAGCGTTTGCAGATGTCTACGTATCGAAGCAATAGAGTTCAAATGCTTCATAAAACGAGATATTGCATCTCATATCTATGTTTCATGATAAGATATAATATGATTTGCGAAGTGTTATGTATTCCTCGTCTACACTTCAAATGAATGTAAATGCGACACTTCCTTGCAAGGAAATAGCGTTTGCAGATGTCTGCGTATCGTAGCAGTAGAATTCTAATGCTTCTTAAAACGCGATATTGCATCTCATATCTATGTAGCATGATAAGATATAATATTCATTGCGAAGTGTTATGCATTCCTCGTCTACGATTCAAATGAATGTAAATGCGACACTTCCTTGCAAGGAAATAGCGTTTGCAGATGTCTACGTATCGAAGCAATAGAGTTCAAATGCTCCATAAAACGAGATATTGCATCTCATATCTATGTTTCATGATAAGATATAATATTCATTGCGAAGTGTTATGCATTCCTCGTCTACGATTCAAAGGAATGTAAATGCGACACTTCCTTCCAAGGTAATAGCGTTTGCAGTTGTCTACGTATCGAAGCAATAGAGTTCAAATGCTTCATAAAACGAGATATTGCATCTCATATCTATGTTTCATGATAAGATATAATATTCATTGCTAAGTGTTATGCATTCCTCGTCTACGATTCACATGAACGTAAATGCGACACTTCCTTGCAAGGAAATAGCGTTTGCAGATGTCTACGTATCGTAGCAGTAGAGTTCTAATGCTTCTTAAAACGCGATATCGCATCCCATTTCTATGTTTCATGGTAAGATATAATATGATTTGCGAAGTGTTATGTATTCCTCGTCTACACTTCAAATGAATGTAAATGCGACACTTCCTTGCAAGGAAATAGCGTTTGCAGATGTCTACGTATCGTAGCAATGGATTTCTGATGCTTCTTAAAACGCGATATCGCATCTCATTTCTATGTTTCATGGTAAGATATAATATGATTTGCGAAGTGTCATGTATTCCTCGTCCACGCTTCAAATGAATGTAAATGCGACACTTCCTTGCAACGAAATAGCGTTTGCAGATGTCTGCGTATCGTAGCAGTAGAATTCTAATGCTTCTTAAAACGCGATATTGCATCTCATATCTATGTTTCATAATAAGATATAATATTCATTGCGAAGTGTTATGCATTCCTCGTCTACGATTCAAATGAATGTAAATGCGACACTTCCTTGCAAGGAAATAGCGTTTGCAGATGTCTACGTATCGAAGCAATAGAGTTCAAATGCTTCATAAAACGAGATATTGCATCTCATATCTATGTTTCATGATAAGATATAATATTCATTGCGAAGTGTTATGCATTCCTCGTCTACGATTCAAATGAACGTAAATGCGACACTTCCTTGCAAGGAAATAGCGTTTGCAGATGTCTACGTATCGTAAAAATAGAGTTCTTATGATTCTTAGAAAGCGATATCGCATCTCATTTCAATGTTTCATGGTAAGATATAATATGATTTGCGAAGTGTTATGTATTCCTCGTCTACACTTCAAATGAATGTGAGTGCGACACTTCCTTGCAAGGAAATAGCGTTTGCAGATGTCTACGTATCGTAGCAGTAGAGTTCTAATGCTTCTTAAAACGCGATATCGCATCCCATTTCTATGTTTCATGGTAAGATATAATATGATTTGCGAAGTGTTATGTATTCCTCGTCTACACTTCAAATGAATGTAAATGCGACACTTCCTTGCAAGGAAATAGCGTTTGCAGATGTCTACGTATCGTAGCAATGGATTTCTGATGCTTCTTAAAACGCGATATCGCATCTCATTTCTATGTTTCATGGTAAGATATAATATGATTTGCGAAGTGTCATGTATTCCTCGTCCACGCTTCAAATGAATGTAAATGCGACACTTCCTTGCAACGAAATAGCGTTTGCAGATGTCTGCGTATCGTAGCAGTAGAATTCTAATGCTTCTTAAAACGCGATATTGCATCTCATATCTATGTTTCATAATAAGATATAATATTCATTGCGAAGTGTTATGCATTCCTCGTCTACGATTCAAATGAATGTAAATGCGACACTTCCTTGCAAGGAAATAGCGTTTGCAGATGTCTACGTATCGAAGCAATAGAGTTCAAATGCTTCATAAAACGAGATATTGCATCTCATATCTATGTTTCATGATAAGATATAATATTCATTGCGAAGTGTTATGCATTCCTCGTCTACGATTCAAATGAACGTAAATGCGACACTTCCTTGCAAGGAAATAGCGTTTGCAGATGTCTACGTATCGTAAAAATAGAGTTCTTATGATTCTTAAAAAGCGATATTGCATCTCATAACTATGTGTCATGATAAGATATAATATTCATTGCGAAGTGTTATGCATTCCTCGTCTACGATTCAAATGAATGTAAATGCGACACTTCCTTCCAAGGTAATAGCGTTTGCAGATGTCTACGTATCGAAGCAATAGAGTTCAAATGCTTCATAAAACGAGATACTGCATCTCAAATCTATGTTTCATGATAAGATATAATATTCATTGCGAAGTGTTATGCATTCCTCGTCCACGATTCAAATGAACGTAAATGCGACACTTCCTTCCAAGGAAATAGCGTTTGCAGATGTCTACGTATCGTAGCAATAGAGTTCTTATGATTCTTAAAACGCGATATCGCATCTCATTTCTACGTTTCATGGTAAGATATAATATGATTTGCGAAGTGTCATGTATTCCTCGTCTACACTTCAAATGAATGTAAATGCGACACTTCCCTGCAAGGAAATAGCGTTTGCAGATGTCTACGTATCGTAGCAATTGAGTTCATATGATTCTTAAAACGCGATATCGCATCTCATTTCTATGTTTCATGATAAAATATAATATTCATTGCGAAGTGTTATGCATTCCTCGTCTACGATTCAAATGAACGTAAATGCGACACTTCCTTGCAACGAAATAGCGTTTGCAGATGTCTGCGTATCGTAACAATAGAGTTCATATGATTCTTAAAACGCGATATCGCATCTCATATCTATGTTTCAAGATAAGATATAATATTCATTGCGAAGTGTTATGCATTCCTCGTCTACGATTCAAATGAAAGTAAATGCGACACTTCGTTGCAAGGAAATAGCGATTGCAGGTGTCTACGTATCGTAGCAATAGAGTTCTAATGCTTCTTAAAACGCGATATCGCATCTCATTTCTATGTTTGATGGTAAGATATAATATGATTTGCGAAGTGTTATGTATTCCTCGTCTACACTTCAAATGAATGTAAATGCGACACTTCTTTGCAAGGAAATAGCGATTGCAGATGTCTACGTATCGTAGCAATGGATTTCTGATGCTTCTGAAAACGCGATATCGCATCTCATTTCTATGTTTCATCGTAAGATATAATATGATTTGCGAAGTGTCATGTATTCCTCGTCCACGCTTCAAATGAATGTAAATGCGACACTTCCTTGCAACGAAATAGCGTTTGCAGATGTCTGCGTATCGTAGCAGTAGAATTCTAATGCTTCTTAAAACGAGATATTGCATCTCATAACTATGTGTCATGATAAGATATAATATTCATTGCGAAGTGTTATGCATTCCTCGTCTACGATTCAAATGAATGTAAATGCGACACTTCCTTCCAAGGTAATAGCGTTTGCAGATGTCTACGTATCGAAGCAATAGAGTTCAAATGCTTCATAAAACGAGATACTGCATCTCAAATCTATGTTTCATGATAAGATATAATATTCATTGCGAAGTGTTATGCATTCCTCGTCCACGATTCAAATGAACGTAAATGCGACACTTCCTTCCAAGGAAATAGCGTTTGCAGATGTCTACGTATCGTAGCAATAGAGTTCTTATGATTCTTAAAACGCGATATCGCATCTCATTTCTACGTTTCATGGTAAGATATAATATGATTTGCGAAGTGTCATGTATTCCTCGTCTACACTTCAAATGAATGTAAATGCGACACTTCCCTGCAAGGAAATAGCGTTTGCAGATGTCTACGTATCGTAGCAATTGAGTTCATATGATTCTTAAAACGCGATATCGCATCTCATTTCTATGTTTCATGATAAAATATAATATTCATTGCGAAGTGTTATGCATTCCTCGTCTACGATTCAAATGAACGTAAATGCGACACTTCCTTGCAACGAAATAGCGTTTGCAGATGTCTGCGTATCGTAGCAGTAGAATTCTAATGCTTCTTAAAACGAGATATTGCATCTCATATCTATGTGTCATGATAAGATATAATATTCATTGCGAAGTGTTATGCATTCCTCGTCTACGATTCAAATGAATGTAAATGCGACACTTCCTTCCAAGGTAATAGCGTTTGCAGATGTCTACGTATCGAAGCAATAGAGTTCAAATGCTTCATAAAACGAGATACTGCATCTCATATCTATGTTTCATGATAAGATATAATATTCATTGCGAAGTGTTATGCATTCCTCGTCTACGATTCAAATGAACGTAAATGCGACACTTCCTTCCAAGGAAATAGCGTTTGCAGATGTCTACGTATCGTAGCAATAGAGTTCTTATGATTCTTAAAACGCGATATCGCATCTCATTTCTACGTTTCATGGTAAGATATAATATGATTTGCGAAGTGTCATGTATTCCTCGTCTACACTTCAAATGAATGTAAATGAGACACTTCCCTGCAAGGAAATAGCGTTTGCAGATGTCTACGTATCGTAGCAATTGAGTTCTTATGATTCTTACAACGCGATATCGGATCTCATTTCTATGTTTCATGGTAAGATATAATATGAATTGCTAAGTGTTATGTATTCCTCGTCTACACTTCAAATGAATGTAAATGCGACACTTCCTTGCAAGGAAATAGCGTTTGCAGATGTCTACGTATCGTAGCAATAGAGTTCATATGATTCTTAAAACGCGATATCGCATCTCATTTCTATGTTTCATGATAAAATATAATATTCATTGCGAAGTGTTATGCATTCCTCGTCTACGATTCTAATGAACGTAAATGCGACACTTCCTTGCAAGGAAATAGCGTTTGGAGATGTCTACGTATCGTAACAATAGAGTTCATATGATTCTTAAAACGCGATATCGCATCTCATATCTATGTTTCAAGATAAGATATAATATTCATTGCGAAGTGTTATGCATTCCTCGTCTACGATTGAAATGAAAGTAAATGCGACACTTCGTTGCAAGGAAATAGCGATTGCAGGTGTCTACGTATCGTAGCAATAGAGTTCTAATGCTTCTTAAAACGCGATATCGCATCTCATTTCTATGTTTCATGGTAAGATATAATATGATTTGCGAAGTGTTATGTATTCCTCGTCTACACATCAAATGAATGTAAATGCGACACTTCCTTGCTAGGAAATAGCGTTTGCAGATGTCTACGTATCGTAGCAATGGATTTCTGCTGCTTCTTAAAACGCGATATCGCATCTCACTTCTATGTTTCATGGTAAGATATAATATGATTTGCTAAGTGTTATGTATTCCTCGTCTACACTTCAAATGAATGTAAATGCGACACTTCTTTGCAAGGAAATAGCGTTTGCAGATGTCTACGTATCGTAGCAATAGAGTTCTTATGGTTCTTAAAACGCGATATCGCATCTCATTTGTATGTTTCATGGTAAGATATAATATGATTTGCGAAGTGTTATGTATTCCTCGTCTACGATTCAAATGAATGTAAATGCGACACTTCCTTGCAAGGAGATAGCGTTTGCAGATGTCTACGTATCGTAGCAATAGAGTTCCAATGCTTCTTAAAACGCGATATCGCATCTCATTCCTATGTTTCATGGTAAGATATAATATGATTTGCGAAGTGTTATGTATTCCTCGTCTACGATTCAAATGAATGTAAATGCGACACTTCCTTGCAAGGAAATAGCGTTTGCAGATGTCTACGTATCGTAGCAATAGAGTTCTTATGATTCTTAAAACGCGATATCGCATCTCATTTCTACGTTTCATGGTAAGATATTATATGATTTGCGAAGTGTCATGTATTCCCCGTCTACACTTCAAATGAATGTAAATGCGACACTTCCTTGCTAGGAAATAGCGTCTGCAGATGTCTAGGTATCGTAGCAATGGAGTTCTAATGCTTCTTAAAACGCGATATCGCATCTCATTTCTATGTTTCATGGTAAGATATAATATGATTTGCGAAGTGTTATGTATTCCTCGTCTACACATCAAATGAATGTAAATGCGACACTTTCTTGCAAGGAAATAGCGTTTGCAGATGTCTACGTATCGTAGCAATGGATTTCTGCTGCTTCTTAAAACGCGATATCGCATCTCATTTCTATGTTTCATGGTAAGATATAATATGATTTGCGAAGTGTCATGTATTCCTCGTCTACACTTCAAATGAATGTAAATGCGACACTTCCCTGCAAGGAAATAGCGTTTGCAGATGTCTACGTATCGAAGCAATAGAGTTCAAATGCTTCTTAAAACGAGATATTGCATCTCATATCTATGTTTCATGGTAAGATATAATATTCATTGCGAAGTGTTATGCATTCCTCGTCTACGATTCAAATGAATGTAAATGCTACACTTCCTTGCAAGGAAATAGCGTTTGCAGATGTCTACGTATCGTAGCAATAGAGTTCCAATGCTTCTTAAAACGCGATATCGCATCTCATTTCTATGTTTCTTGGTAAGGTATAATATGATTTGCGAAATGTTATGTATCCGTCGTCTACACTTCAAATGAATGTAAATGCGACACTTTCTTGCAAGGAAATAGCGTTTGCAGATGTCTACGTACCGTAGCAATGGATTTCTGCTGCTTCTTAAAACGCGATATCGCATCTCATTTCTATGTTTCATGGTAAGGTATAATATGATTTGCGAAGTGTTATGTATTCCTCGTCTACACTTCAAATGAATGTAAATGCGACACTTTCCTGCAAGGAGATAACGTTTGCAGATGTCTACGTATCGTAGCAATGGATTTCTGCTGCTTCTTAAAACGCGATATCGCATCTCACCTCTATGATTCATGGTGAGCTATAATATGATTTGCGAAGTGTCATGTATTCCTCGTCTACACTTCAAATTAATGTAAATGCGACTCTTCCCTGCAAGGAAATAGCGTTTGCAGATGTCTACGTATCGTAGCAATAGAGCTCTTATGATTCTTAAAACGCGATATCGGATCTTATTTCTATGTTTCATGGTAAGGTATAATATGATTTGCAAAGTGTTATGTATTCCTCGTCTACACTTCAAATGAATCTAAATGCGACACTTTCTTGCAAGGAAATAGCGTTTGCAGATGTCTACGTATCGTAGCAATGGATTTCTGATGCTTCTTAAAACGCGATATCGCATCTCACTTCTATGTTTCATGGTAAGATATAATATGATTTGCTAAGTGTTATGTATTCCTCGTCTACACTTCAAATGAATGTAAATGCGACACTTCTTTGCAAGGAAATAGCGTTTGCAGATGTCTACGTATCGTAGCAATAGAGTTCTTTTGGTTCTTAAAACGCGATATCGCATCTCATTTGTATGTTTCATGGTAAGATATAATATGATTTGCGAAGTGTTATGTATTCCTCGTCTACGATTCAAATGAATGTAAATGCGACACTTCCTTGCAAGGAGATAGCGTTTGCAGATGTCTACGTATCGTAGCAATAGAGTTCCAATGCTTCTTAAAACGCGATATCGCATCTCATTCCTATGTTTCATGGTAAGATATAATATGATTTGCGAAGTGTTATGTATTCCTCGTCTACGATTCAAATGAATGTAAATGCGACACTTCCTTGCAAGGAAATAGCGTTTGCAGATGTCTACGTATCGTAGCAATAGAGTTCTTATGATTCTTAAAACGCGATATCGCATCTCATTTCTACGTTTCATGGTAAGATATTATATGATTTGCGAAGTGTCATGTATTCCCCGTCTACACTTCAAATGAATGTAAATGCGACACTTCCTTGCTAGGAAATAGCGTCTGCAGATGTCTAGGTATCGTAGCAATGGAGTTCTAATGCTTCTTAAAACGCGATATCGCATCTCATTTCTATGTTTCATGGTAAGATATAATATGATTTGCGAAGTGTTATGTATTCCTCGTCTACACATCAAATGAATGTAAATGCGACACTTTCTTGCAAGGAAATAGCGTTTGCAGATGTCTACGTATCGTAGCAATGGATTTCTGCTGCTTCTTAAAACGCGATATCGCATCTCATTTCTATGTTTCATGGTAAGATATAATATGATTTGCGAAGTGTCATGTATTCCTCGTCTACACTTCAAATGAATGTAAATGCGACACTTCCCTGCAAGGAAATAGCGTTTGCAGATGTCTACGTATCGTAGCAATAGAGTTCATATGATTCTTAAAACGCGATAACGGATCTCATGTCTGTGTTTCATGGTAAGATATAATATGATTTGCGAAGTGTTATGTATTCCTCGTCTACACTTCAAATGAATGTAAATGCGACTCTTCCTTGCAAGGAAATAGCGTTTGCAGATGTCTACGTATCGAAGCAATAGAGTTCAAATGCTTCTTAAAACGAGATATTGCATCTCATATCTATGTTTCATGGTAAGATATAATATTCATTGCGAAGTGTTATGCATTCCTCGTCTACGATTCAAATGAATGTAAATGCGACACTTCCTTGCAAGGAAATAGCGTTTGCAGATGTCTACGTATCGTAGCAATAGAGTTCCAATGCTTCTTAAAACGCGATATCGCATCTCATTTCTATGTTTCTTGGTAAGGTATAATATGATTTGCGAAATGTTATGTATCCGTCGTCTACACTTCAAATGAATGTAAATGCGACACTTTCTTGCAAGGAAATAGCGTTTGCAGATGTCTACGTACCGTAGCAATGGATTTCTGCTGCTTCTTAAAACGCGATATCGCATCTCATTTCTATGTTTCATGGTAAGGTATAATATGATTTGCGAAGTGTTATGTATTCCTCGTCTACACTTCAAATGAATGTAAATGCGACACTTTCCTGCAAGGAGATAACGTTTGCAGATGTCTACGTATCGTAGCAATGGATTTCTGCTGCTTCTTAAAACGCGATATCGCATCTCACCTCTATGATTCATGGTGAGCTATAATATGATTTGCGAAGTGTCATGTATTCCTCGTCTACACTTCAAATTAATGTAAATGCGACTCTTCCCTGCAAGGAAATAGCGTTTGCAGATGTCTACGTATCGTAGCAATAGAGCTCTTATGATTCTTAAAACGCGATATCGGATCTTATTTCTATGTTTCATGGTAAGGTATAATATGATTTGCAAAGTGTTATGTATTCCTCGTCTACACTTCAAATGAATCTAAATGCGACACTTTCTTGCAAGGAAATAGCGTTTGCAGATGTCTACGTATCGTAGCAATGGATTTCTGATGCTTCTTAAAACGCGATATCGCATCTCACTTCTATGATTCATGGTAAGATATAATATGATTTGCGAAGTGTCATGTATTCCTCGTCTACACTTCAAATGAATGTAAATGCGACACTTCCCTGCATGGAAATAGCATTTGCAGATGTCTACGTATCGTAGCAATAGAGTTCTTATGATTCTTAAAACGCGATATCGCCTCTCATTCCTATGTTTCATGGTAAGATATAATATGATTTGCGGAGTGTCATGTATTCCTCGTCTACACATCAAATTAATGTAAATGCGACACTTCCTTGCAAGGAAATAGCGTTTGCAAATGTCTACCTGTCGTAGCAATAGTGTTCTAATGCTTCTTAAAACGCGATATCGGATCTCATTTCTATGTTTCATGGTAAGATAGAATATGATTTGCGAAGTGTTATGTATTCCTCGTCTACACTTCAAATGAATGTAAATGCGACACTTCCTTGCAAGGAAATAGCGTTTGCAGATGTCTACGTATCGTAGCAATAGATTTCTTATGATACTTAAAACGCGATATCGCATCTCATTTCTATGTTTCATGGTAAGATATTATATGGTTTGTGAAGTGTCATGTATTCCTCGTCTACACTTCAAATGAATGTAAATGCGACACTTCCTTGCTAGGTAATAGCGTCTATAGATGTCTAGGTGTCGTAGGAACAGAGTTCTAATGCTTCTTAAAACACGATATCGCATCTCATTTCTATGTCTCATGGTAAGATATAATATGATTTGCGAAGTGTTATGTATTCCTCGTCTACACTTCAAATGAATGTAAATGCGACACTTCTTTGCAAAGAAATAGCGTTTGCAGATGTCTACGTATCGTAGCAATAGTGTTCTTATGATCCTTAAAACGCGATATCGCATCTCATTTCTATGTTTCATGGTAAGATATAATATGATTTGCGGAGTGTTATGTATTCCTCGTCTACATTTCAAATGAATGTAAATGCGACTCTTTCTTGCAAGGAAATAGCGTTTGCAGATGTCTACGTATCGTAGCAATGGATTTCTGCTGCTTCTTAAAACGCGATATCGCATCCCATTTCTATGTTTCATGGTAAGGTATAATATGATTTGCGAAATGTTATGTATTCCTCGTCTACACTTCAAATGAATGTAAATGCGACACTTCCTCGCTAGGAAATAGCGTTTGCAGATGTCTACGTATCGTAGAAATAGATTTCTAATGCTCGTTAAAACGCGATATCGCATCTCATTTCTATGTTTCATGGTAAGATATAATATGATTTGCGAAGTGTTATGTATTCCTCTCTACACTTCAAATGAATGTAAATGCGACACTTCCTTGCAAGGAAATAGCGTTTGCAAATGTCTACGTATCGTAGCAATAGAGCTCTTATGATTCTTAAAACGCGATATCGGATCTTATTTCTATGTTTCATGGTAAGGTATAATATGATTTGCAAAGTGTTATGTATTCCTCGTCTACACTTCAAATGAATGTAAATGTGACACTTCCTTGCAAGGAAATAGCGTTTGCAGATGTCTAGCTATCGTAGCAATAGAGTTCTAATGCTTCTTAAATCGCGATATCGCATCTCATTTCTATGTTTCATGGTAAGATATAATATGATTTGCGAAGTGTTATGTATTCCTCGTCTACACTTCAAATGAATGTAAATGCGACACTTCCTTGCAAGGAAATAGCGTTTGCAAATGTCTGCCTATCGTAGCAATAGTGTTCTAATGCTTCTTAAAACGCGATATCGCATCTCATTTATATGTTTCATGGTAAGATATAATATGATTTGCGAAGTGTCATGTATTCCTCGTCTACACTTCAAATGAATGTAAATGCGACACTTCCCTGCAAGGAAATAGCGTTTGCAGATGTCTACGTATCGTAGCAATAGAGTTCATATGATTCTTAAAACGCGATAACGGATCTCATGTCTGTGTTTCATGGTAAGATATAATATGATTTGCGAAGTGTTATGTATTCCTCGTCTACACTTCAAATGAATGTAAATGCGACACTTCCTTGCAAGGAAATAGCGTTTGCAGATGTCTACGTATCGAAGCAATAGAGTTCAAATGCTTCTTAAAACGAGATATTGCATCTCATATCTATGTTTCATGGTAAGATATAATATTCATTGCGAAGTGTTATGCATTCCTCGTCTACGATTCAAATGAATGTAAATGCGACACTTCCTTGCAAGGAAATAGCGTTTGCAGATGTCTACGTATCGTAGCAATAGAGTTCCAATGCTTCTTAAAACGCGATATCGCATCTCATTTCTATGTTTCTTGGTAAGGTATAATATGATTTGCGAAATGTTATGTATCCGTCGTCTACACTTCAAATGAATGTAAATGCGACACTTCCTTGGTAGAAAATAGCGTCTGCAGATGTCTAGGTATCGTAGCAATGGAGTTCTAATGCTTCTTAAAACGCGATATCGCATCTCATTTCTATGTTTCATGGTAAGATATAATATGATTTGCGAAGTGTTATGTATTCCTCGTCTACACTTCAAATGAATGCAAATGCGACACTTCCTTGCTAGGAAATAGCGTTTGCAGATGTCTACGTATCGTAGCAATGGATTTCTGCTGCTTCTTAAAACGCGATATCGCATCTCACTTCTATGATTCATGGTAAGATATAATATGATTTGCGAAGTGTCATGTATTCCTCGTCTACACTTCAAATTAATGTAAATGCGACACTTCCCTGCAAGGAAATAGCGTTTGCAGATGTGTACGTATCGTAGCAATAGAGCTCTTATGATTCTTAAAACGCGATATCGGATCTTATTTCTATGTTTCATGGTAAGGTATAATATGATTTGCAAAGTGTTATGTATTCCTCGCCTACACTTCAAATGAATGTAGATGCGACACTTTCTAGCAAGGAAATAGCGTTTGCAGATGTCTACGTATCGTAGCAATGGATTTCTGATGCTTCTTAAAACGCGATAATGCATCTCATTTCTATGTTTCATGGTAAGATATAATATGATTTGCGAAGTGTCATGTATTCCTCCTCCACGCTTCAAATGAATGTAAATACGACACTTCCTTGCAAGGAAATAGCGTTTGCAGATGTCTACGTATCGTAGCAATAGAGTTGAAATGCTTCTTAAAACGAGATATTGCATCTCATATCTATGTTTCATGATAAGATATAATATTCATTGCGAAGTGATATGCATTCCTCGTCTACGAATCAAGTGAATGTAAATGCGACACTTCCTTGCAAGGAAATAGCGTTTGCAGATGTCTGCGTATCGTAGCAATAGAGTTCTTATGATTCTTAAAACGCGATATCGCATCTCATTTCTATGTTTCATGATAAGATATAATATTCGTTGCGAAGTGTTATGCATGTCTCGTCTACGATTCAAATGAATGTAAATGCGACACTTCCTTGCAAGGAAATAGCGTTTGCAGATGTCTACGTATCGTAGCAATAGAGTTGAAATGCTTCTTAAAACGAGATATTGCATCCCATATCTATGTTTCATGATAAGATATAATATTCGATACGAAGTGATATGCATTCCTCGTCTACGATTCAAATGAATGTAAATGCGACACTTCCTTGCAAGGAAATAGCGTTTGCAGATGTCTGCGTATCGTAGCAATAGTGTTCTTATGATTCTTAAAACGCGATATCGCATCTCATTTCTATGTTTCATGATAAGATATAATATTCGTTGCGAAGTGTTATGCATTCCTCGTCTACGATTCAAATGAATGTAAATGCGACACTACCTTGCAAGGAAATAGCGTTTGCTGATGTCTACGTATCGTAGCAATAGAGTTCTTATGATTCTTAAAACGCGATATCGCATCTCATTTCTATGTTTCATGATAAGATGTAATATTCATTGCGAAGTGTTATGTATTCCTCGCCTACACTTCAGATGAATGTAAATGCGACACTTCCTTGCTAGGAAATAGCGTTTGCAGATGTCTACGTATCGAAGCAATAGAGTTCAAATGCTTCTTAAAAAAGAGATATTGCATCTCTTATCTATGTTTCATGGTAAGATATAATATGATTTGCGAAGTGTCATGTATTCCTCGTCTACACTTCAAATGAATGTAAATGCGACACTTCCTTGCAAGGAAATAGCGTCTGCAGATGTCTAGGTATCGTAGCAATAGTGTTCTAATGCTTCTTAAAACGCGATATCGCATCTCATTTCTATGTTTCATGGTAAGATATAATATGATATGCGAAGTGTTATGTATTCCTCGTCTACACTTCAAATGAATGTAAATGCGACACTTCCCTGCAAGGAAATAGCGTTTGCAGATGTCTACGTATCGTAGCAATAGAGTTCATATGATTCTTAAAACGCGATAACGGATCTCATGTCTGTGTTTCATGGTAAGATATAATATGATTTGCGAAGTGTTATGTATTCCTCGTCTACACTTCAAATGAATGTAAATGCGACACTTCCTTGCAAGGAAATAGCGTTTGCAGATGTCTACGTATCGAAGCAATAGAGTTCAAATGCTTCTTAAAACGAGATATTGCATCTCATATCTATGTTTCATGGTAAGATATAATATTCATTGCGAAGTGTTATGCATTCCTCGTCTACGATTCAAATGAATGTAAATGCGACACTTCCTTGCAAGGAAATAGCGTTTGCAGATGTCTACGTATCGTAGCAATAGAGTTCCAATGCTTCTTAAAACGCGATATCGCATCTCATTTCTATGTTTCTTGGTAAGGTATAATATGATTTGCGAAATGTTATGTATCCGTCGTCTACACTTCAAATGAATGTAAATGCGACACTTCCTTGGTAGAAAATAGCGTCTGCAGATGTCTAGGTATCGTAGCAATGGAGTTCTAATGCTTCTTAAAACGCGATATCGCATCTCATTTCTATGTTTCATGGTAAGATATAATATGATTTGCGAAGTGTTATGTATTCCTCGTCTACACTTCAAATGAATGCAAATGCGACACTTCCTTGCTAGGAAATAGCGTTTGCAGATGTCTACGTATCGTAGCAATGGATTTCTGCTGCTTCTTAAAACGCGATATCGCATCTCACTTCTATGATTCATGGTAAGATATAATATGATTTGCGAAGTGTCATGTATTCCTCGTCTACACTTCAAATTAATGTAAATGCGACACTTCCCTGCAAGGAAATAGCGTTTGCAGATGTGTACGTATCGTAGCAATAGAGCTCTTATGATTCTTAAAACGCGATATCGGATCTTATTTCTATGTTTCATGGTAAGGTATAATATGATTTGCAAAGTGTTATGTATTCCTCGTCTACACTTCAAATGAATGTAGATGCGACACTTTCTAGCAAGGAAATAGCGTTTGCAGATGTCTACGTATCGTAGCAATGGATTTCTGATGCTTCTTAAAACGCGATAATGCATCTCATTTCTATGTTTCATGGTAAGATATAATATGATTTGCGAAGTGTCATGTATTCCTCCTCCACGCTTCAAATGAATGTAAATACGACACTTCCTTGCAAGGAAATAGCGTTTGCAGATGTCTACGTATCGTAGCAATAGAGTTGAAATGCTTCTTAAAACGAGATATTGCATCTCATATCTATGTTTCATGATAAGATATAATATTCATTGCGAAGTGATATGCATTCCTCGTCTACGAATCAAGTGAATGTAAATGCGACACTTCCTTGCAAGGAAATAGCGTTTGCAGATGTCTGCGTATCGTAGCAATAGAGTTCTTATGATTCTTAAAACGCGATATCGCATCTCATTTCTATGTTTCATGATAAGATATAATATTCGTTGCGAAGTGTTATGCATGCCTCGTCCACGATTCAAATGAATGTAAATGCGACACTTCCTTGCAAGGAAATAGCGTTTGCAGATGTCTACGTATCGTAGCAATAGAGTTCTTATGATTCTTAAAACGCGATATCGCATCTCATTTCTATGTTTCATGGTAAGATATAATATGATTTGCGAAGTGTTATGTAGTCCTCGTCAACACTTCAAATGAATGTAAATGCGACACTTCGTTGCTAGGAAATAGCGTTTGCAGATGTCTACGTATCGAAGCAATAGAGTTCAAATGCTTCTTAAAACTAGATATCGCATCTCATTTCTATGTTTCATGATAAGATGTAATATTCATTGCGAAGTGTTATGTAATCCTCGCCTACACTTCAAATCAATGTAAATGCGACACTTCCTTGCTAGGAAATAGCGTTTGTAGATGTCTACGTATCGAAGCAATAGAGTTCAAATGCTTCTTAAAAAAGAGATATTGCATCTCTTATCTATGTTTCATGGTAAGATATAATATGATTTGCGAAGTGTCATGTATCCCTCGTCTACACTTCAAATGAATGTAAATGCGACACTTCCTCGCTAGGAAATAGCGTCTGCAAATGTCTACCTATCGTAGCAATAGAGTTCTAATGCTTCTTAAAACGCGATATCGCATCTCATTTCTATGTTTCATGGTAAGATATAATATGATTTGCGAAGTGTCATGTATTCCTCGTTTGCACTTCAAATGAATGTAAATGCGACACTTCCTTGCAAGGAAATAGCGTCTGCAGATGTCTAGGTATCGTAGCAATAGAGTTCTAATGATTCTTAAAACGCGATATCGCAACTCATTTCCATGTTTCATGGTAAGATATAATATGATTTGCGATGTGTTATGTATTCCTCGTCTACACTGCAAACGAATGTAAATGCGACACTTCCTTGCAAGGAAATAGCGTTTGCAAATTTCTACCTATCGTAGCAATAGTGTTCTAATGCTTCTTAAAACGCGATATCGCATCTCATTTCTATGTTTCATGTTAAGATATAATATGATGTGCGAAGTGTTATGTATTCCTCGTCTACACTTCAAATGAATGTTAATGCGACACTTCCTTGCAAGGAAATAGCGTTTGCAGATGTCTACGTATCGTAGGGATAGAGTTCTAATGCTTCTTAAAACGAGATATTGCATCTCATATCTATGTTTCATGATAAGATATAATATTCATTGCGAAGTGTTATGCATTCCTCGTCTACGATTCAAATCAATATAAATGCGACACTTCCTTGTAAGGAAATTGCGTTTGCAGATGTCTACGTATCGTAGCAATAGTTCTTATGATTCTTAAAACGCGATATCGCATCTCATTTCTATGTTTCATGGTAAGATATAATATGATTCGCGACGTATTATGTATTCCTCGTCTATACTTCAAATGAATGTGAATGCGACACTTCCTCGCTAGGAAATAGCGTTTGCAGATGTCTACGTATCGTAGCAATAGAATTCTAATGCTTCTTAAAACGCGATATCGCATCTCATTTCTATGTTTCATGGTAAGATATAATATGATTTGCGAAGTGTCATGTATTCCACGTCTACACTTCAAATGAATGTAAATGCGATACTACCTTGCAAGGAAATAGCGTTTGCAGATGTCTAGGTATCGTAGCAATAGAGTTCTAATGCTACTTAAAACGCGATATCGCATCTCATTTCTATGTTTCATGGTAAGATATAATATGATTTGCGAAGTGTTATGTAGTCCTCGTCTACACTTCAAAAGAATGTAAATGCGACACTTCGTTGCTAGGAAATAGCGTTTGCAGATGTCTACGTATCGAAGCAATAGATTTCAAATGCTTCTTAAAACGAGATATCGCATCCCATTTCTATGTTTCATGGTAAGATGTAATATGATTTGCGAAGTGTCATGTATTCCACGTCTACACTTCAAATGAATGTTAATGCGACACTACCTTGCAAGGAAATAGCGTTTGCAGATGTCTACGTATCGAAGCAATAGAGTTCAAATGCTTCTTAAAACGAGATATTGCATCTCATATCTATGTTTCTTGATAAGATATAATATTCATTGCGAAGTGTTATGCATTCCTCGTCTACGATTCAAATGAATGTAAATGCGACACTTCCTCGCAAGGAAATAGCGTTTGCAGATGTCTACGTATCGTAGCAATAGAGTTCTAATGCTTCTTAAAACGCGATATCGCATCTCATTTCTATGTTTCATGGTAAGATATAATATGATTTGCGAAGTGTTATGTATTCCACGTCTACACTTCAAATGAATGTAAATGCGACACTTCCTTGCACGGAAATAGCGATTGCAGATGTCTACGTATCGTAGCAATAGAGTTCATATGATTCCTAAAACGCGATATCGCATCTCATTTCTATGTTTCATGGTAAGATATAACATGATTTGCGAAGTGTTATGTATTCCTCGTCTACACTACAAATGAATGTGAATGCGATACTTCCTCGCTAGGAAATAGCGTTTGCAGATGTCTACGTATCGTAGCAATAGCTTTCAAATGCTTCTTAAAATGCGATATCGAATCTCATTTCTATGTTTCATGGTAAGATATAATATGATTTGCGAAGTGTTATGTATTCCTCGTCTACACTTCAAATGAAAGTAAATGCGACACTTCCTTGCTAGGAAATAGCGTTTGCAGATGTCTACGTATCGAAGCAATAGAGTTCAAATGCTTCTTAAAACGAGATATTGCATCTCATATCCATGTTTCATAATAAGATATAATATTCATTGCGAAGTGTTATGCATTCCTCGTCTACGATTCAAATGAATGTAAATGCGACACTTCCTTACAAGGAAATAGCGTTTGCAGATGTCTACGTAACGTAGCAATAGAGTTCTAATGCTTCTTAAAACGCGAAATCGCATCTCATTTCAATGTTTCATGGTAAGATATAATATGATTTGCGAAGTGTCATGTATTCCTCGTCTACACTTCAAATGAATGTAAATGCGACACTTCTTTGCTAGGAAATAGCGTTTGCAATTGTCTACCTATCGTAGCAATAGTGTTCTAATGCTTCTTAAAACGCGATATCGCATCTCATTTCTATGATTCATGGTAAGATATAATATGATTTGCGAAGTATCATGTATTCCTCGTGTACACTTCAAATGGATGTAAATGCGACACTTCCTTGCTAGGAAATGGCGTCTGCAGATGTCTAGGTATCGTAGCATTAGAGTTCTAATACTTCTTAAAACGCGATATCGTATCTCATTTCTATGTTTCTTGGTAAGATATAGTATGATTTGCGAAGTGTTATGTATTCCTCGTCTACACTTCAAATGAATGTAAATGCGACACTTCCTTGCTAGGAAATAGCGTTTGCAGATGTCTATGTATCGAAGCAATAGAGTTCAAATGCTTCTTAAAACGAGATATTGCATCTCATTTCTATGTTTCATGGTAAGATATAATATGATTTGCGAAGTGTTATGTATTCCTCGTCTACACTTCAAATGAATGTAAATGCGACACTACCTTGCTAGGAAATAGCGTCTGCAGATGTATAGGTATCGTAGCAATAGAGTTCTAATGGCTCTTAAAACGCGAGATGGCATCTCATTTCTATGTTTCATGGTAAGATATAATATGATTTGCGAAGTGTTATGTAGTCCTCGTCTACACTTCAAATGAATGTAAATGCGACACTTCGTTGCTAGGAAATAGCGTTTGCAAATGTCTACGTATCGAAGCAATAGAGTTCAAATGCTTCTTAAAACGAGATATTGCATCTCTTATCTATGTCTCATGATAAGATATTATATTCTTTGCGAAGTGTTATGCATTCCTCGTCTACAATTCAAATGAATGTAAATGCGACACTACCTTGCAAGGAAATAGCGTTTCCAGATGTCTACGTATCGAAGCAATAGAGTTCAAATGCTTCTTAAAACAAGATATCGCATCTCATTTCTATGTTTCATGATAAGATGTAATATTCATTGCGAAGTGTTATGTAATCCTCGCCTACACTTCAAATCAATGTAAATGCGACACTTCCTTGCTAGGAAATAGCGTTTGCAGATGTCTACGTATCGAAGCAATAGAGTTCAAATGCATCTTAAAAAAGAGATATTGCATCTCTTATCTATGTTTCATGGTAAGATATAATTTGATTTGCGAAGTGTCATGTATCCCTCGTCTACACTTCAAATGAATGTAAATGCGACACTTCCTCGCTAGGAAATAGCGTCTGCAAATGTCTACCTATCGTAGCAATAGAGTTCTAATGCTTCTTAAAACTCGATATCGCATCTCATTTCTATGTTTCATGGTAGGATATAATATGATTTGCGAAGTGTCATGTATTCCTCGTCTACTCTTCAAATGAATGTAAATGCGACACTTCCTTGCAAGGAAATAGCGTCTGCAGATGTCTAGGTATCGTAGCAATAGAGCTCTTATGATTCTTAAAACGCGATATCGCAACTCATTTCCATGTTTCATGGTAAGATATAATATGATTTGCGATGTGTTATGTATTCCTCGTCTACACTGCAAACGAATGTAAATGCGACACTTCCTTGCAAGGAAATAGCGTTTGCAAATTTCTACCTATCGTAGCAATAGTGTTCTAATGCTTCTTAAAACGCGATATCGCATCTCATTTCTATGTTTCATGTTAAGATATAATATGATGTGCGAAGTGTTATGTATTCCTCGTCTACACTTCAAATGAATGTAAATGCGACACTTCCTTGCAAGGAAATAGCGTTTGCAGATGTCTACGTATCGTAGGGATAGAGTTCTAATGCTTCTTAAAACGAGATATTGCATCTCATATCTATGTTTCATGATAAGATATAATATTCATTGCGAAGTGTTATGCATTCCTCGTCTACGATTCAAATCAATATAAATGCGACACTTCCTTGTAAGGAAATTGCGTTTGCAGATGTCTACGTATCGTAGCAATAGTTCTTATGATTCTTAAAACGCGATATCGCATCTCATTTCTATGTTTCATGGTAAGATATAATATGATTCACGACGTATTATGTATTCCTCGTCTATACTTCAAATGAATGTGAATGCGACACTTCCTCGCTAGGAAATAGCGTTTGCAGATGTCTACGTATCGTAGCAATAGAATTCTAATGCTTCTTAAAACGCGATATCGCATCTCATTTCTATGTTTCATGGTAAGATATAATATGATTTGCGAAGTGTCATGTATTCCTCGTCTACACTACAAATGAATGTGAATGCGATACTTCCTCGCTAGGAAATAGCGTTTGCAGATGTCTACGTATCGTAGCAATAGCTTTCAAATGCTTCTTAAAATGCGATATCGAATCTCATTTCTATGTTTCATGGTAAGATATAATATGATTTGCGAAGTGTTATGTATTCCTCGTCTACACTTCAAATGAAAGTAAATGCGACACTTCCATGCTAGGAAATAGCGTTTGCAATTGTCTACCTATCGTAGCAATAGTGTTCTAATGCTTCTTAAAACGCGATATCGCATCTCATTTCTATGTTTCATGGTAAGATATAATATGATTTGCGAAGTATCATGTATTCCTCGTCTACACTTCAAATGAATGTAAATGCGACACTTCCTTGCTAGGAAATAGCGTCTGCAGATGTCTAGGTATCGTAGCATTAGAGTTCTAATACTTCTTAAAACGCGATATCGTATCTCATTTCTATGTTTCTTGGTAAGATATAGTATGATTTGCGAAGTGTTATGTATTCCTCGTCTATACTTCAAATGAAAGTAAATGCGACACTTCCTTGCTAGGAAATAGCGTTTGCAGATGTCTACGTATCGAAGCAATAGAGTTCAAATGCTTCTTAAAACGCGATATCGCATCTCATTTCTATGTTTCATGTTAAGATATAATATGATGTGCGAAGTGTTATGTATTCCTCGTCTACACTTCAAATGAATGTAAATGCGACACTTCCTTGCAAGGAAATAGCGTTTGCAGATGTCTACGTATCGTAGGGATAGAGTTCTAATGCTTCTTAAAACGAGATATTGCATCTCATATCTATGTTTCATGATAAGATATAATATTCATTGCGAAGTGTTATGCATTCCTCGTCTACGATTCAAATCAATATAAATGCGACACTTCCTTGTAAGGAAATTGCGTTTGCAGATGTCTACGTATCGTAGCAATAGTTCTTATGATTCTTAAAACGCGATATCGCATCTCATTTCTATGTTTCATGGTAAGATATAATATGATTCACGACGTATTATGTATTCCTCGTCTATACTTCAAATGAATGTGAATGCGACACTTCCTCGCTAGGAAATAGCGTTTGCAGATGTCTACGTATCGTAGCAATAGAATTCTAATGCTTCTTAAAACGCGATATCGCATCTCATTTCTATGTTTCATGGTAAGATATAATATGATTTGCGAAGTGTCATGTATTCCTCGTCTACACTACAAATGAATGTGAATGCGATACTTCCTCGCTAGGAAATAGCGTTTGCAGATGTCTACGTATCGTAGCAATAGCTTTCAAATGCTTCTTAAAATGCGATATCGAATCTCATTTCTATGTTTCATGGTAAGATATAATATGATTTGCGAAGTGTTATGTATTCCTCGTCTACACTTCAAATGAAAGTAAATGCGACACTTCCATGCTAGGAAATAGCGTTTGCAATTGTCTACCTATCGTAGCAATAGTGTTCTAATGCTTCTTAAAACGCGATATCGCATCTCATTTCTATGTTTCATGGTAAGATATAATATGATTTGCGAAGTATCATGTATTCCTCGTCTACACTTCAAATGAATGTAAATGCGACACTTCCTTGCTAGGAAATAGCGTCTGCAGATGTCTAGGTATCGTAGCATTAGAGTTCTAATACTTCTTAAAACGCGATATCGTATCTCATTTCTATGTTTCTTGGTAAGATATAGTATGATTTGCGAAGTGTTATGTATTCCTCGTCTATACTTCAAATGAAAGTAAATGCGACACTTCCTTGCTAGGAAATAGCGTTTGCAGATGTCTACGTATCGAAGCAATAGAGTTCAAATGCTTCTTAAAACGCGATATTGCATCTCATTTCTATGTTTCATGTTAAGATATAATATGATGTGCGAAGTGTTATGTATTCCTCGTCTACACTTCAAATGAATGTAAATGCGACACTTCCTTGCAAGGAAATAGCGTTTGCAGATGTCTACGTATCGTAGGGATAGAGTTCTAATGCTTCTTAAAACGAGATATTGCATCTCATATCTATGTTTCATGATAAGATATAATATTCATTGCGAAGTGTTATGCATTCCTCGTCTACGATTCAAATCAATATAAATGCGACACTTCCTTGTAAGGAAATTGCGTTTGCAGATGTCTACGTATCGTAGCAATAGTTCTTATGATTCTTAAAACGCGATATCGCATCTCATTTCTATGTTTCATGGTAAGATATAATATGATTCGCGACGTATTATGTATTCCTCGTCTATACTTCAAATGAATGTGAATGCGACACTTCCTCGCTAGGAAATAGCGTTTGCAGATGTCTACGTATCGTAGCAATAGAATTCTAATGCTTCTTAAAACGCGATATCGCATCTCATTTCTATGTTTCATGGTAAGATATAATATGATTTGCGAAGTGTTATGTATTCCTCGTCTACACTTCAAATGAATGTAAATGCGACACTACCTTGCTAGGAAATAGCGTCTGCAGATGTATAGGTATCGTAGCAATAGAGTTCTAATGGCTCTTAAAACGCGAGATCGCATCTCATTTCTATGTTTCATGGTAAGATATAATATGATTTGCGAAGTGTTATGTAGACCTCGTCTACACTTCAAATGAATGTAAATGCGACACTTCGTTGCTTGGAAATAGCGTTTGCAAATGTCTACGTATCGAAGCAATAGAGTTCAAATGCTTCTTAAAACGAGATATTGCATCTCTTATCTATGTCTCATGATAAGATATTATATTCTTTGCGAAGTGTTATGCATTACTCGTCTACAATTCAAATGAATGTAAATGCGACACTACCTTGCAAGGAAATAGCGTTTCCAGATGTCTACGTATCGAAGCAATAGAGTTCAAATGCTTCTTAAAACAGGATATCGCATCTCATTTCTATGTTTCATGATAAGATGTAATATTCATTGCGAAGTGTTATGTAATCCTCGCCTACACTTCAAATCAATGTAAATGCGACACTTCCTTGCTAGGAAATAGCGTTTGCAGATGTCTACGTATCGAAGCAATAGAGTTCAAGTGCATCTTAAAAAAGAGATATTGCATCTCTTATCTATGTTTCATGTTAAGATATAATTTGATTTGCGAAGTGTCATGTATCCCTCGTCTACACTTCAAATGAATGTAAATGCGACACTTCCTCGCTAGGAAATAGCGTCTGCAAATGTCTACCTATCGTAGCAATAGAGTTCTAATGCTTCTTAAAACTCGATATCGCATCTCATTTCTATGTTTCATGGTAGGATATAATATGATTTGCGAAGTGTCATGTATTCCTCGTCTACTCTTCAAATGAATGTAAATGCGACACTTCCTTGCAAGGAAATAGCGTCTGCAGATGTCTAGGTATCGTAGCAATAGAGCTCTTATGATTCTTAAAACGCGATATCGCAACTCATTTCCATGTTTCATGGTAAGATATAATATGATTTGCGATGTGTTATGTATTCCTCGTCTACACTGCAAACGAATGTAAATGCGACACTTCCTTGCAAGGAAATAGCGTTTGCAAATTTCTACCTATCGTAGCAATAGTGTTCTAATGCTTTTTAAAACGCGATATCGCATCTCATTTCTATGTTTCATGTTAAGATATAATATGATGTGCGAAGTGTTATGTATTCCTCGTCTACACTTCAAATGAATGTAAATGCGACACTTCCTTGCAAGGAAATAGCGTTTGCAGATGTCTGCGTATCGTAGGGATAGAGTTCTAATGCTTCTTAAAACGAGATATTGCATCTCATATCTATGTTTCATGATAAGATATAATATTCATTGCGAAGTGTTATGCATTCCTCGTCTACGATTCAAATCAATATAAATGCGACACTTCCTTGTAAGGAAATTGCGTTTGCAGATGTCTACGTATCGTAGCAATAGTTCTTATGATTCTTAAAACGCGATATCGCATCTCATTTCTATGTTTCATGGTAAGATATAATATGATTCACGACGTATTATGTATTCCTCGTCTATACTTCAAATGAATGTGAATGCGACACTTCCTCGCTAGGAAATAGCGTTTGCAGATGTCTACGTATCGTAGCAATAGAATTCTAATGCTTCTTAAAACGCGATATCGCATCTCATTTCTATGTTTCATGGTAAGATATAATATGATTTGCGAAGTGTCATGTATTCCTCGTCTACACTACAAATGAATGTGAATGCGATACTTCCTCGCTAGGAAATAGCGTTTGCAGATGTCTACGTATCGTAGCAATAGCTTTCAAATGCTTCTTAAAATGCGATATCGAATCTCATTTCTATGTTTCATGGTAAGATATAATATGATTTGCGAAGTGTTATGTATTCCTCGTCTACACTTCAAATGAAAGTAAATGCGACACTTCCTTGCTAGGAAATAGCGTTTGCAATTGTCTACCTATCGTAGCAATAGTGTTCTAATGCTTCTTAAAACGCGATATCGCATCTCATTTCTATGTTTCATGGTAAGATATAATATGATTTGCGAAGTATCATGTATTCCTCGTCTACACTTCAAATGAATGTAAATGCGACACTTCCTTGCTAGGAAATAGCGTCTGCAGATGTCTAGGTATCGTAGCATTAGAGTTCTAATACTTCTTAAAACGCGATATCGTATCTCATTTCTATGTTTCTTGGTAAGATATAGTATGATGTGCGAAGTGTTATGTATTCCTCGTCTACACTTCAAATGAATGTAAATGCGACACTTCCTTGTAAGGAAATAGCGTTTGCAGATGTCTACGTATCGTAGGGATAGAGTTCTAATGCTTCTTAAAACGAGATATTGCATCTCATATCTATGTTTCATGATAAGATATAATATTCATTGCGAAGTGTTACGCATTCCTCGTCTACGATTCAAATCAATATAAATGCGACACTTCCTTGTAAGGAAATTGCGTTTGCAGATGTCTACGTATCGTAGCAATAGTTCTTATGATTCTTAAAACGCGATATCGCATCTCATTTCTATGTTTCATGGTAAGATATAATATGATTCGCGACGTATTATGTATTCCTCGTCTATACTTCAAATGAATGTGAATGCGACACTTCCTCGCTAGGAAATAGCGTTTGCAGATGTCTACGTATCGTAGCAATAGAATTCTAATGCTTCTTAAAACGCGATATCGCATCTCATTTCTATGTTTCATGGTAAGATATAATATGATTTGCGAAGTGTTATGTATTCCTCGTCTACACTTCAAATGAATGTAAATGCGACACTACCTTTCTAGGAAATAGCGTCTGCAGATGTATAGGTATCGTAGCAATAGAGTTCTAATGGCTCTTAGAACGCGAGATCGCATCTCATTTCTATGTTTCATGGTAAGATATAATATGATTTGCGAAGTGTTATGTAGACCTCGTCTACACTTCAAATGAATGTAAATGCGACACTTCGTTGCTTGGAAATAGCGTTTGCAAATGTCTACGTATCGAAGCAATAGAGTTCAAATGCTTCTTAAAACGAGATATTGCATCTCTTATCTATGTCTCATGATAAGATATTATATTCTTTGCGAAGTGTTATGCATTCCTCGTCTACAATTCAAATGAATGTAAATGCGACACTACCTTGCAAGGAAATAGCGTTTCCAGATGTCTACGTATCGAAGCAATAGAGTTCAAATGCTTCTTAAAACATGATATCGCATCTCATTTCTATGTTTCATGATAAGATGTAATATTCATTGCGAAGTGTTATGTAATCCTCGCCTACACTTCAAATCAATGTAAATGCGACCCTTCCTTGCTAGGAAATAGCGTTTGCAGATGTCTACGTATCGAAGCAATAGAGTTCAAATGCATCTTAAAAAAGAGATATTGCATCTCTTATCTATGTTTCATGGTAAGATATAATTTGATTTGCGAAGTGTCATGTATCCCTCGTCTACACTTCAAATGAATGTAAATGCGACACTTCCTCGCTAGGAAATAGCGTCTGCAAATGTCTACCTATCGTAGCAATAGAGTTCTAATGCTTCTTAAAACTCGATATCGCATCTCATTTCTATGTTTCATGGTAGGATATAATATGATTTGCGAAGTGTCATGTATTCCTCGTCTACACTTCAAATGAATGTAAATGCGACACTTCCTTGCAAGGAAATAGCTTCTGCAGATGTCTAGGTATCGTAGCAATAGAGCTCTTATGATTCTTAAAACGCGATATCGCAACTCATTTCCATGTTTCATGGTAAGATATAATATGATTTGCGATGTGTTATGTATTCCTCGTCTACACTGCAAACGAATGTAAATGCGACACTTCCTTGCAAGGAAATAGCGTTTGCAAATTTCTACCTATCGTAGCAATAGTGTTCTAATGCTTCTTAAAACGCGATATCGCATCTCATTTCTATGTTTCATGTTAAGATATAATATGATGTGCGAAGTGTTATGTATTCCTCGTCTACACTTCAAATGAATGTAAATGCGACACTTCCTTGCAAGGAAATAGCGTTTGCAGATGTCTACGTATCGTAGGGATAGAGTTCTAATGCTTCTTAAAACGAGATATTGCATCTCATATCTATGTTTCATGATAAGATATAATATTCATTGCGAAGTGTTATGCATTCCTCGTCTACGATTCAAATCAATATAAATGCAACACTTCCTTGTAAGGAAATTGCGATTGCAGATGTCTACGTATCGTAGCAATAGTTCTTATGATTCTTAAAACGCGATATCGCATCTCATTTCTATGTTTCATGGTAAGATATAATATGATTCGCGACGTATTATGTATTCCTCGTCTATACTTCAAATGAATGTGAATGCGACACTTCCTCGCTAGGAAATAGCGTTTGCAGATATCTACGTATCGTAGCAATAGAATTCTAATGCTTCTTAAAACGCGATATCGCATCTCATTTCTATGTTTCATGGTAAGATATAATATGATTTGTGAAGTGTCATGTATTCCACGTCTACACTTCAAATGAATGTAAATGCGATACTACCTAGCAAGGAAATAGCGTTTGCAGATGTCTACGTATCGTAGCAATAGAGTTCTAATGCTTCTTAAAACGCGATATCGCATCTCATTTCTATGTTTCATGGTAAGATGTAATATGATTTGCGAAGTGTTATGTATTCCTCGTCTACACTTCAAATGAATGTAAATGCGACACTTCCTTGCACGGAAATAGCGATTGCAGATGTCTACGTATCGTAGCAATAGAGTTCATATGATTCCTAAAACGCGATATCGCATCTCATTTCTATGTTTCATGGTAAGATATAACATGATTTGCGAAGTGTTATGTATTCCTCGTCTACACTACAAATGAATGTGAATGCGATACTTCCTCGCTAGGAAATAGCGTTTGCAGATGTCTACGTATCGTAGCAATAGCTTTCAAATGCTTCTTAAAATGCGATATCGAATCTCATTTCTATGTTTCATGGTAAGATATAATATGATTTGCGAAGTGTTATGTATTCCTCGTTTACACTTCAAATGAAAGTAAATGCGACACTTCCTTGCTAGGAAATAGCGTTTGCAGATGTCTACGTATCGAAGCAATAGAGTTCAAATGCTTCTTAAAACGAGATATTGCATCTCATATCCATGTTTCATAATAAGATATAATATTCATTGCGAAGTGTTATGCATTCCTCGTCTACGATTCAAATGAATGTAAATGCGACACTTCCTTACAAGGAAATAGCGTTTGCAGATGTCTACGTATCGTAGCAATAGAGTTCTAATGCTTCTTAAAACGCGATATCGCATCTCATTTCAATGTTTCATGGTAAGATATAATATGATTTGCGAAGTGTTATGTATTCCTCGTCTACACTTCAAATGAATGTAAATGCGACACTTCTTTGCTAGGAAATAGCGTTTGCAATTGTCTACCTATCGTAGCAATAGTGTTCTAATGCTTCTTAAAACGCGATATCGCATCTCATTTCTATGTTTCATGGTAAGATATAATATGATTTGCGAAGTATCATGTATTCCTCGTGAACACTTCAAATGAATGTAAATGCGACACTTCCTTGCAAGGAAATAGCTATTGCAGATGTCTACGTATCGTACTAATAGAGTTCATATGATTACTAAAACGCGATATCGCATCTCATTTCTATGTTTCATGGTAAGATATAACATGATTTGCGAAGTGTTATGTATTCCTCGTCTACACTTCAAATGAATGTGAATGCGATACTTCCTCGCTAGGAAATAGCGTTTGCAGATGTTTACGTATCGTAGCAATAGCTTTCTAATGCTTCTTAAAACGCGATATCGAATCTCATTTCTAAGTTTCATGGTAAGATATAATATGATTTGCGAAGTGTTATATATTCCTCGTCTACACTGCAAATGAATGTAAATGCGACACTTCCTCGCTAGGAAATAGCGTTTGCAGATGTCTACGTATCGAAGAAATAGAGTTCAAATGCTTCTTAAAACGCGATATCGCATCTCATTTCTATGTTTCATGGTAAGATATAATATGATTTGCGAAGTGTTATGTATTCCTCGTCTACACTTCAAATGAATGTAAATGCGACACTACCTTGCTCGGAAATAGCGTCTGCAGATGTATAGGTATCGTAGCAATAGAGTTCTAATTGCTCTTAAAACGCGATATCGCATCTCATTTCTATGTTTCATGGTAAGATATAATATGATTTGCGAAGTGTTATGTAGTCCTCGTCTACACTTCAAATGAATGTAAATGCGACACTTCGTTGCTAGGAAATAGCGTTTGCAGATGTCTACGTATCGAAGCAATAGAGTTCAAATGCTTCTTAAAACGAGATATCGCATCCCATTTCTATGTTTCATGGTAAGATGTAATATGATTTGCGAAGTGTCATGTATTCCACGTCTACACTTCAAATGAATGTTGATGCGACACTACCTTGCAAGGAAATAGCGTTTGCAGATGTCTACGTATCGAAGCAATAGAGTTCAAATGCTTCTTAAAACGAGATATTGCATCTCATATCTATGTTTCTTGATAAGATATAATATTCATTGCGAAGTGTTATGCATTCCTCGTCTACGATTCAAATGAATGTAAATGCGACACTTCCTTGCAAGGAAATAGCGTTTGCAGATGTCTACGTATCGTAGCAATAGAGTTCTAATGCTTCTTAAAACGCGATATCGCATCTCATTTCTATGTTTCATGGTAAGATATAATATGATTTGCGAAGTGTTATGTATTCCACGTCTACACTTCAAATGAATGTTGATGCGACACTACCTTGCAAGGAAATAGCGTTTGCAGATGTCTACGTATCGAAGCAATAGAGTTCAAATGCTTCTTAAAACGAGATATTGCATCTCATATCTATGTTTCTTGATAAGATATAATATTCATTGCGAAGTGTTATGCATTCCTCGTCTACGATTCAAATGAATGTAAATGCGACACTTCCTTGCAAGGAAATAGCGTTTGCAGATGTCTACGTATCGTAGCAATAGAGTTCTAATGCTTCTTAAAACGCGATATCGCATCTCATTTCTATGTTTCATGGTAAGATATAATATGATTTGCGAAGTGTTATGTATTCCTCGTCTACACTTCAAATGAATGTAAATGCGACACTTCCTTGCACGGAAATAGCGATTGCAGATGTCTACGTATCGTAGCAATAGAGTTCATATGATACCTAAAACGCGATATCGCATCTCATTTCTATGTTTCATGGTAAGATATAACATGATTTGCGAAGTGTTATGTATTCCTCGTCTACACTACAAATGAATGTGAATGCGATACTTCCTCGCTAGGAAATAGCGTTTGCAGATGTCTACGTATCGTAGCAATAGCTTTCAAATGCTTCTTAAAATGCGATATCGAATCTCATTTCTATGTTTCATGGTAAGATATAATATGATTTGCGAAGTGTTATGTATTCCTCGTCTACACTTCAAATGAAAGTAAATGCGACACTTCCTTGCTAGGAAATAGCGTTTGCAATTGTCTACCTATCGTAGCAATAGTGTTCTAATGCTTCTTAAAACGCGATATCGCATCTCATTTCTATGTTTCATGGTAAGATATAATATGATTTGCGAAGTATCATGTATTCCTCGTCTACACTTCAAATGAATGTAAATGCGACACTTCCTTGCTAGGAAATAGCGTCTGCAGATGTCTAGGTATCGTAGCATTAGAGTTCTAATACTTCTTAAAACGCGATATCGCATCTCATTTCTATGTTTCATGATAAGATATAATATTCATTGCGAAGTGTTATGCATTCCTCGTCTACGATTCAAATCAATATAAATGCGACACTTCCTTGTAAGGAAATTGCGTTTGCAGATGTCTACGTATCGTAGCAATAGTTCTTATGATTCTTAAAACGCGATATCGCATCTCATTTCTATGTTTCATGGTAAGATATAATATGATTCGCGACGTATTATGTATTCCTCGTCTATACTTCAAATGAATGTGAATGCGACACTTCCTCGCTAGGAAATAGCGTTTGCAGATGTCTACGTATCGTAGCAATAGAATTCTAATGCTTCTTAAAACGCGATATCGCATCTCATTTCTATGTTTCATGGTAAGATATAATATGATTTGCGAAGTGTTATGTATTCCTCGTCTACACTTCAAATGAATGTAAATGCGACACTACCTTGCTAGGAAATAGCGTCTGCAGATGTATAGGTATCGTAGCAATAGAGTTCTAATGGCTCTTAAAACGCGAGATCGCATCTCATTTCTATGTTTCATGGTAAGATATAATATGATTTGCGAAGTGTTATGTAGTCCTCGTCTACACTTCAAATGAATGTAAATGCGACACTTCGTTGCTTGGAAATAGCGTTTGCAAATGTCTACGTATCGAAGCAATAGAGTTCAAATGCTTCTTAAAACGAGATATTGCATCTCTTATCTATGTCTCATGATAAGATATTATATTCTTTGCGAAGTGTTATGCATTCCTCGTCTACAATTCAAATGAATGTAAATGCGACACTACCTTGCAAGGAAATAGCGTTTCCAGATGTCTACGTATCGAAGCAATAGAGTTCAAATGCTTCTTAAAACAAGATATCGCATCTCATTTCTATGTTTCATGATAAGATGTAATATTCATTGCGAAGTGTTATGTAATCCTCGCCTACACTTCAAATCAATGTAAATGCGACACTTCCTTGCTAGGAAATAGCGTTTGCAGATGTCTACGTATCGAAGCAATAGAGTTCAAATGCATCTTAAAAAAGAGATATTGCATCTCTTATCTATGTTTCATGGTAAGATATAATTTGATTTGCGAAGTGTCATGTATCCCTCGTCTACACTTCAAATGAATGTAAATGCGACACTTCCTCGCTAGGAAATAGCGTCTGCAAATGTCTACCTATCGTAGCAATAGAGTTCTAATGCTTCTTAAAACGAGATATTGCATCTCATATCTATGTTTCATGATAAGATATAATATTCATTGCGAAGTGTTATGCATTCCTCGTCTACGATTCAAATCAATATAAATGCAACACTTCCTTGTAAGGAAATTGCGATTGCAGATGTCTACGTATCGTAGCAATAGTTCTTATGATTCTTAAAACGCGATATCGCATCTCATTTCTATGTTTCATGGTAAGATATAATATGATTCGCGACGTATTATGTATTCCTCGTCTATACTTCAAATGAATGTGAATGCGACACTTCCTCGCTAGGAAATAGCGTTTGCAGATATCTACGTATCGTAGCAATAGAATTCTAATGCTTCTTAAAACGCGATATCGCATCTCATTTCTATGTTTCATGGTAAGATATAATATGGTTTGTGAAGTGTCATGTATTCCTCGTCTACACTTCAAATGAATGTAAATGCGACACTTCCTTGCAAGGAAATAGCGTTTGCAGATGTCTACGTATCGTAGCAATAGAGTTCTAATGCTTCTTAAAACGCGATATCGCATCTCATTTCTATGTTTCATGGTAAGATGTAATATGATTTGCGAAGTGTTATGTATTCCTCGTCTACACTTCAAATGAATGTAAATGCGACACTTCCTTGCACGGAAATAGCGATTGCAGATATCTACGTATCGTAGCAATAGAGTTCATATGATTCCTAAAACGCGATATCGCATCTCATTTCTATGTTTCATGGTAAGATATAACATGATTTGCGAAGTGTTATGTATTCCTCGTCTACACTACAAATGAAAGTGAATGCGATACTTCCTCGCTAGGAAATAGCGTTTGCAGATGTCTACGTATCGTAGCAATAGCTTTCAAATGCTTCTTAAAATGCGATATCGAATCTCATTTCTATGTTTCATGGTAAGATATAATATGATTTGCGAAGTGTTATGTATTCCTCGTCTACACTTCAAATGAAAGTAAATGCGACACTTCCTTGCTAGGAAATAGCGTTTGCAGATGTCTACGTATCGAAGCAATAGAGTTCAAATGCTTCTTAAAACGAGATATTGCATCTCATATCCATGTTTCATAATAAGATATAATATTCATTGCGAAGTGTTATGCATTCCTCGTCTACGATTCAAATGAATGTAAATGCGACACTTCCTTACAAGGAAATAGCGTTTGCAGATGTCTACGTATCGTAGCAATAGAGTTCTAATGCTTCTTAAAACGCGATATCGCATCTCATTTCAATGCTTCATGGTAAGATATAATATGATTTGCGAAGTGTTATATATTCCTCGTCTACACTTCAAATGAATGTAAATGCGACACTTCTTTGCTAGGAAATAGCGTTTGCAATTGTCTACCTATCGTAGCAATAGTGTTCTAATGCTTCTTAAAACGCGATATCGCATCTCATTTCTATGTTTCATGGTAAGATATAATATGATTTGCGAAGTATCATGTATTCCTCGTGTGCACTTCAAATGGATGTAAATGCGACACTTCCTTGCTAGGAAATAGCGTCTGCAGATGTCTAGGTATCGTAGCATTAGAGTTCTAGTACTTCTTAAAACGCGATATCGTATCTCATTTCTATGTTTCTTGGTAAGATATAGTATGATTTGCGAAGTATTATGTATTCCTCGTCTACTCTTCAAATGAATGTAAATGCGACACTTCCTTGCTGGGAAATAGCGTTTGCAGATGTCTATGTATCGAAGCAATAGAGTTCAAATGCTTCTTAAAATGAGATATCGCATCTCATTTCTATGTTTCATGTTAAGATATAATATGATGTGCGAAGTGTTATGTATTCCTCGTCTACACTTCAAATGAATGTAAATGCGACACTTCCTTGCAAGGAAATAGCGTTTGCAGATGTCTACGTATCGTAGGGATAGAGTTCTAATGCTTCTTAAAACGAGATATTGCATCTCATATCTATGTTTCATGATAAGATATAATATTCATTGCGAAGTGTTATGCATTCCTCGTCTACGATTCAAATCAATATAAATGCGACACTTCCTTGTAAGGAAATTGCGTTTGCAGATGTCTACGTATCGTAGCAATAGTTCTTATGATTCTTAAAACGCGATATCGCATCTCATTTCTATGTTTCATGGTAAGATATAATATGATTCGCGACGTATTATGTATTCCTCGTCTATACTTCAAATGAATGTGAATGCGACACTTCCTCGCTAGGAAATAGCGTTTGCAGATGTCTACGTATCGTAGCAATAGAATTCTAATGCTTCTTAAAACGCGATATCGCATCTCATTTCTATGTTTCATGGTGAGATATAATATGATTTGCGAAGTGTCATGTATTCCACGTCTACACTACAAATGAATGTAAATGCGACACTTCCTTGCAAGGAAATAGCGATTGCAGATGTCTACGTATCGTAGCAATAGAGTTCATATGATTCCTAAAACGCGATATCGCATCTCATTTCTATATTTCATGGTAAGATATAATATGATTTGCGAAGTGTTATGTATTCCTCGTCTACACTTCAAATGAATGTAAAAGCGACACTTCCTTGCAAGGAAATAGCTATTGCAGATGTCTACGTATCGTAGCAATAGAGTTCATATGATTCCTAAAACGCGATATCGCATCTCATTTCTATGTTTCATGGTAAGATATAACATGATTTGCGAAGTGTTATGTATTCCTCGTCTACACTTCAAATGAATGTGAATGCGATACTTCCTCGCTAGGAAATAGCGTTTGCAGATGTCTACGTATCGTAGCAATAGCTTTCTAATGCTTCTTAAAACGCGATATCGAATCTCATTTCTATGTTTCATGGTAAGATATAATATGATTTGCGAAGTGTTATGTATTCCTCGTCTACACTTCAAATGAATGTAAATGCGACACTTCCTCGCTAGGAAATAGCGTTTGCAGATGTCTACGTATCGAAGAAATAGAGTTCAAATGCTTCTTAAAACGCGATATCGCATCTCATTTCTATGTTTCATGGTAAGATATAATATGATTTGCGAAGTGTTATGTATTCCTCGTCTACACTTCAAATGAATGTAAATGCGACACTACCTTGCTAGGAAATAGCGTCTGCAGATGTCTACGTATCGAAGCAATAGAGTTCAAATGCTTCTTAAAACGAGATATCGCATCCCATTTCTATGTTTCATGGTAAGATGTAATATGATTTGCGAAGTGTCATGTATTCCACGTCTACACTTCAAATGAATGTTAATGCGACACTACCTTGCAAGGAAATAGCGTTTGCAGATGTCTACGTATCGAAGCAATAGAGTTCAAATGCTTCTTAAAACGAGATATTGCATCTCATATCTATGTTTCTTGATAAGATATAATATTCATTGCGAAGTGTTATGCATTCCTCGTCTACGATTCAAATGAATGTAAATGCGACACTTCCTTGCAAGGAAATAGCGTTTGCAGATGTCTACGTATCGTAGCAATAGAGTTCTAATGCTTCTTAAAACGCGATATCGCATCTCATTTCTATGTTTCATGGTAAGATATAATATGATTTGCGAAGTGTTATGTATTCCTCGTCTACACTTCAAATGAAAGTAAATGCGACACTTCCTTGCTAGGAAATAGCGTTTGCAGATGTCTACGTATCGAAGCAATAGAGTTCAAATGCTTCTTAAAACGAGATATTGCATCTCATATCCATGTTTCATAATAAGATATAATATTCATTGCGAAGTGTTATGCATTCCTCGTCTACGATTCAAATGAATGTAAATGCGACACTTCCTTACAAGGAAATAGCGTTTGCAGATGTCTACGTATCGTAGCAATAGAGTTCTAATGCTTCTTAAAACGCGATATCGCATCTCATTTCAATGCTTCATGGTAAGATATAATATGATTTGCGAAGTGTTATATATTCCTCGTCTACACTTCAAATGAATGTAAATGCGACACTTCTTTGCTAGGAAATAGCGTTTGCAATTGTCTACCTATCGTAGCAATAGTGTTCTAATGCTTCTTAAAACGCGATATCGCATCTCATTTCTATGTTTCATGGTAAGATATAATATGATTTGCGAAGTATCATGTATTCCTCGTGTGCACTTCAAATGGATGTAAATGCGACACTTCCTTGCTAGGAAATAGCGTCTGCAGATGTCTAGGTATCGTAGCATTAGAGTTCTAGTACTTCTTAAAACGCGATATCGTATCTCATTTCTATGTTTCTTGGTAAGATATAGTATGATTTGCGAAGTATTATGTATTCCTCGTCTACTCTTCAAATGAATGTAAATGCGACACTTCCTTGCTGGGAAATAGCGTTTGCAGATGTCTATGTATCGAAGCAATAGAGTTCAAATGCTTCTTAAAACGAGATATCGCATCTCATTTCTATGTTTCATGTTAAGATATAATATGATGTGCGAAGTGTTATGTATTCCTCGTCTACACTTCAAATGAATGTAAATGCGACACTTCCTTGCAAGGAAATAGCGTTTGCAGATGTCTACGTATCGTAGGGATAGAGTTCTAATGCTTCTTAAAACGAGATATTGCATCTCATATCTATGTTTCATGATAAGATATAATATTCATTGCGAAGTGTTATGCATTCCTCGTCTACGATTCAAATCAATATAAATGCGACACTTCCTTGTAAGGAAATTGCGTTTGCAGATGTCTACGTATCGTAGCAATAGTTCTTATGATTCTTAAAACGCGATATCGCATCTCATTTCTATGTTTCATGGTAAGATATAATATGATTCGCGACGTATTATGTATTCCTCGTCTATACTTCAAATGAATGTGAATGCGACACTTCCTCGCTAGGAAATAGCGTTTGCAGATGTCTACGTATCGTAGCAATAGAATTCTAATGCTTCTTAAAACGCGATATCGCATCTCATTTCTATGTTTCATGGTGAGATATAATATGATTTGCGAAGTGTCATGTATTCCACGTCTACACTACAAATGAATGTAAATGCGACACTTCCTTGCAAGGAAATAGCGATTGCAGATGTCTACGTATCGTAGCAATAGAGTTCATATGATTCCTAAAACGCGATATCGCATCTCATTTCTATATTTCATGGTAAGATATAATATGATTTGCGAAGTGTTATGTATTCCTCGTCTACACTTCAAATGAATGTAAAAGCGACACTTCCTTGCAAGGAAATAGCTATTGCAGATGTCTACGTATCGTAGCAATAGAGTTCATATGATTCCTAAAACGCGATATCGCATCTCATTTCTATGTTTCATGGTAAGATATAACATGATTTGCGAAGTGTTATGTATTCCTCGTCTACACTTCAAATGAATGTGAATGCGATACTTCCTCGCTAGGAAATAGCGTTTGCAGATGTCTACGTATCGTAGCAATAGCTTTCTAATGCTTCTTAAAACGCGATATCGAATCTCATTTCTATGTTTCATGGTAAGATATAATATGATTTGCGAAGTGTTATGTATTCCTCGTCTACACTTCAAATGAATGTAAATGCGACACTTCCTCGCTAGGAAATAGCGTTTGCAGATGTCTACGTATCGAAGAAATAGAGTTCAAATGCTTCTTAAAACGCGATATCGCATCTCATTTCTATGTTTCATGGTAAGATATAATATGATTTGCGAAGTGTTATGTATTCCTCGTCTACACTTCAAATGAATGTAAATGCGACACTACCTTGCTAGGAAATAGCGTCTGCAGATGTCTACGTATCGAAGCAATAGAGTTCAAATGCTTCTTAAAACGAGATATCGCATCCCATTTCTATGTTTCATGGTAAGATGTAATATGATTTGCGAAGTGTCATGTATTCCACGTCTACACTTCAAATGAATGTTAATGCGACACTACCTTGCAAGGAAATAGCGTTTGCAGATGTCTACGTATCGAAGCAATAGAGTTCAAATGCTTCTTAAAACGAGATATTGCATCTCATATCTATGTTTCTTGATAAGATATAATATTCATTGCGAAGTGTTATGCATTCCTCGTCTACGATTCAAATGAATGTAAATGCGACACTTCCTTGCAAGGAAATAGCGTTTGCAGATGTCTACGTATCGTAGCAATAGAGTTCTAATGCTTCTTAAAACGCGATATCGCATCTCATTTCTATGTTTCATGGTAAGATATAATATGATTTGCGAAGTGTTATGTATTCCTCGTCTACACTTCAAATGAATGTAAATGCGACACTTCCTTGCACGGAAATAGCGATTGCAGATGTCTACGTATCGTAGCAATAGAGTTCATATGATACCTAAAACGCGATATCGCATCTCATTTCTATGTTTCATGGTAAGATATAACATGATTTGCGAAGTGTTATGTATTCCTCGTCTACACTACAAATGAATGTGAATGCGATACTTCCTCGCTAGGAAATAGCGTTTGCAGATGTCTACGTATCGTAGCAATAGCTTTCAAATGCTTCTTAAAATGCGATATCGAATCTCATTTCTATGTTTCATGGTAAGATATAATATGATTTGCGAAGTGTTATGTATTCCTCGTCTACACTTCAAATGAAAGTAAATGCGACACTTCCTTGCTAGGAAATAGCGTTTGCAGATGTCTACGTATCGAAGCAATAGAGTTCAAATGCTTCTTAAAACGAGATATTGCATCTCATATCCATGTTTCATAATAAGATATAATATTCATTGCGAAGTGTTATGCATTCCACGTCTACGATTCAAATGAATGTAAATGCGACACTTCCTTACAAAGAAATAGCGTTTGCAGATGTCTACGTATCGTAGCAATAGAGTTCTAATGCTTCTTAAAACGCGATATCGCATCTCATTTCTATGTTTCATGGTAAGATATAATATGATTTGCGAAGTATCATGTATTCCTCGTGTACACTTCAAATGGATGTAAATGCGACACTTCCTTGCTAGGAAATAGCGTCTGCAGATGTCTAGGTATCGTAGCATTAGAGTTCTAATACTTCTTAAAACGCGATATCGTATCTCATTTCTATGTTTCTTGGTAAGATATAGTATGATTTGCGAAGTGTTATGTATTCCTCGTCTACACTTCAAATGAATGTAAATGCGACACTTCCTTGCTAGGAAATAGCGTTTGCAGATGTCTATGTATCGAAGCAATAGAGTTCTAATGCTTCTTAAAACGCGATATCGCATCTCATTTCAATGCTTCATGGTAAGATATAATATGATTTGCGAAGTGTTATATATTCCTCGTCTACACTTCAAATGAATGTAAATGCGACACTTCTTTGCTAGGAAATAGCGTTTGCAATTGTCTACCCATCGTAGCAATAGTGTTCTAATGCTTCTTAAAACGCGATATCGCATCTCATTTCTATGTTTCATGGTAAGATATAATATGATTTGCGAAGTATCATGTATTCCTCGTGTACACTTCAAATGGATGTAAATGCGACACTTCCTTGCTAGGAAATAGCGTCTGCAGATGTCTAGGTATCGTAGCATTAGAGTTCTAGTACTTCTTAAAACGCGATATCGTATCTCATTTCTATGTTTCTTGGTAAGATATAGTATGATTTGCGAAGTATTATGTATTCCTCGTCTACACTTCAAATGAATGTAAATGCGACACTTCCTTGCTGGGAAATAGCGTTTGCAGATGTCTATGTATCGAAGCAATAGAGTTCAAATGCTTCTTAAAACGAGATATCGCATCTCATTTCTATGTTTCATGTTAAGATATAATATGATGTGCGAAGTGTTATGTATTCCTCGTCTACACTTCAAATGAATGTAAATGCGACACTTCCTTGCAAGGAAATAGCGTTTGCAGATGTCTACGTATCGTAGGGATAGAGTTCTAATGCTTCTTAAAACGAGATATTGCATCTCATATCTATGTTTCATGATAAGATATAATATTCATTGCGAAGTGTTATGCATTCCTCGTCTACGATTCAAATCAATATAAATGCGACACTTCCTTGTAAGGAAATTGCGTTTGCAGATGTCTACGTATCGTAGCAATAGTTCTTATGATTCTTAAAACGCGATATCGCATCTCATTTCTATGTTTCATGGTAAGATATAATATGATTCGCGACGTATTATGTATTCCTCGTCTATACTTCAAATGAATGTGAATGCGACACTTCCTCGCTAGGAAATAGCGTTTGCAGATGTCTACGTATCGTAGCAATAGAATTCTAATGCTTCTTAAAACGCGATATCGCATCTCATTTCTATGTTTCATGGTAAGATATAATATGATTTGCGAAGTGTCATGTATTCCACGTCTACACTTCAAATGAATGTAAATGCGACACTTCCTTGCAAGGAAATAGCGATTGCAGATGTCTACGTATCGTAGCAATAGAGTTCATATGATTCCTAAAACGCGATATCGCATCTCATTTCTATATTTCATGGTAAGATATAATATGATTTGCGAAGTGTTATGTATTCCTCGTCTACACTTCAAATGAATGTAAATGCGACACTTCCTTGCAAGGAAATAGCTATTGCAGATGTCTACGTATCGTAGCAATAGAGTTCATATGATTCCTAAAACGCGATATCGCATCTCATTTCTATGTTTCATGGTAAGATATAACATGATTTGCGAAGTGTTATGTATTCCTCGTCTACACTACAAATGAATGTGAATGCGATACTTCCTCGCTAGGAAATAGCGTTTGCAGATGTCTACGTATCGTAGCAATAGCTTTCAAATGCTTCTTAAAATGCGATATCGAATCTCATTTCTATGTTTCATGGTAAGATATAATATGATTTGCGAAGTGTTATGTATTCCTCGTCTACACTTCAAATGAAAGTAAATGCGACACTTCCTTGCTAGGAAATAGCGTTTGCAGATGTCTGCGTATCGAAGCAATAGAGTTCAAATGCTTCTTAAAACGAGATATTGCATCTCATATCCATGTTTCATAATAAGATATAATATTCATTGCGAAGTGTTATGCATTCCACGTCTACGATTCAAATGAATGTAAATGCGACACTTCCTTACAAAGAAATAGCGTTTGCAGATGTCTACGTATCGTAGCAATAGAGTTCTAATGCTTCTTAAAACGCGATATCGCATCTCATTTCTATGTTTCGTGGTAAGATATAATATGATTTGCGAAGTATCATGTATTCCTCGTCTACACTTCAAATGAATGTAAATGCGACACTTCCTTGCTAGGAAATAGCGTCTGCAGATGTCTAGGTATCGTAGCAATAGAGTTCTAATGCTTCTTAAAACGCGATATCGCATCTCATTTCTATGTTTCATGGTAAGATATAATATGATTTGCGAAGTATCATGTATTCCTCGTGTACACTTCAAATGGATGTAAATGCGACACTTCCTTGCTAGGAAATAGCGTCTGCAGATGTCTAGGTATCGTAGCATTAGAGTTCTAATACTTCTTAAAACGCGATATCGTATCTCATTTCTATGTTTCTTGGTAAGATATAGTATGATTTGCGAAGTGTTATGTATTCCTCGTCTACACTTCAAATGAATGTAAATGCGACACTTCCTTGCTAGGAAATAGCGTTTGCAGATGTCTATGTATCGAAGCAATAGAGTTCAAATGCTTCTTAAAACGAGATATTGCATCTCATTTCTATGTTTCATGGTAAGATATAATATGATTTGCGAAGTATCATGTATTCCTCGTCTACACTTCAAATGAATGTAAATGCGACACTTCCTTGCTAGGAAATAGCGTCTGCAGATGTCTAGGTATCGTAGCATTAGAGTTCTAATACTTCTTAAAACGCGATATCGTATCTCATTTCTATGTTTCTTGGTAAGATATAGTATGATTTGCGAAGTGTTATGTATTCCTCGTCTATACTTCAAATGAAAGTAAATGCGACACTTCCTTGCTAGGAAATAGCGTTTGCAGATGTCTACGTATCGAAGCAATAGAGTTCAAATGCTTCTTAAGACGTGATATTGCATCTCATATCCATGTTTCATGATAAGATATAATATTCATTGCGAAGTGTTATGCATTCCTCGTCTACGATTCAAATCAATGTAAATGCGACACTTCCTTGTAAGGAAATTGCGTTTGCAGATGTCTACGTATCGTAGCAATAGAGTTCTTATGATTCTTAAAACGCGATATCGCATCTCATTTCTATGTTTCATGGTAAGATATAATATGATTCGCAACGTATTATGTATTCCTCGTCTATACTTCAAATGAATGTGAATGCGACACTTCCTCGCTAGGAAATAGCGTTTGCAGATGTCTACGTATCGTAGCAATTGAATTCTAATGCTTCTTAAAACGCGATATCGCATCTCATCTCTATGTTTCATGGTAAGATATAATATGATTTGCGAAGTGTTATGTATTCCTCGTCTACACTTCAAATGAATGTAAATGCGACACTACCTTGCTAGGAAGTAGCGTCTGCAGATGTATAGGTATCGTAGCAATAGAGTTCTAATGGCTCTTAAAACGCGAGATCGCATCTCATTTCTATGTTTCATGGTAAGATATAATATGATTTGCGAAGTGTTATGTAGTCCTCGTCTACACTTCAAATGAATGTAAATGCGACACTTCGTTGCTAGGAAATAGCGTTTGCAAATGTCTACGTATCGAAGCAATAGAGTTCAAATGCTTCTTAAAACGAGATATTGCATCCCTTATCTATGTCTCATGATAAGATATTATATTCTTTGCGAAGTGTTATGCATTCCTCGTCTACAATTCAAATGAATGTAAATGCGACACTACCTTGCAAGGAAATAGCGTTTCCAGATGTCTACGTATCGAAGCAATAGAGTTCAAATGCTTCTTAAAACAAGATATCGCATCTCATTTCTATGTTTCATGATAAGATGTAATATTCATTGCGAAGTGTTATGTAATCCTCGCCTACACTTCAAATCAATGTAAATGCGACACTTCCTTGCTAGGAAATAGCGTTTGCAGATGTCTACGTATCGAAGCAATAGAGTTCAAATGCATCTTAAAAAAGAGATATTGCATCTCTTATCTATGTTTCATGGTAAGATATAATTTGATTTGCGAAGTGTCATGTATCCCTCGTCTACACTTCAAATGAATGTAAATGCGACACTTCCTCGCTAGGAAATAGCGTCTGCAAATGTCTACCTATCGTAGCAATAGAGTTCTAATGCTTCTTAAAACTCGATATCGCATCTCATTTCTATGTTTCATGGTAGGATATAATATGATTTGCGAAGTGTCATGTATTCCCTCGTCTACACTTCAAATGAATGTAAATGCGACACTTCCTTGCAAGGAAATAGCGTCTGCAGATGTCTAGGTATCGTAGCAATAGAGCTCTTATGATTCTTAAAACGCGATATCGCAACTCATTTCCATGTTTCATGGTAAGATATAATATGATTTGCGATGTGTTATGTATTCCTCGTCTACACTGCAAACGAATGTAAATGCGACACTTCCTTGCAAGGAAATAGCGTTTGCAAATTTCTACCTATCGTAGCAATAGTGTTCTAATGCTTCTTAAAACGCGATATCGCATCTCATTTCTATGTTTCATGTTAAGATATAATATGATGTGCGAAGTGTTATGTATTCCTCGTCTACACTTCAAATGAATGTAAATGCGACACTTCCTTGCAAGGAAATAGCGTTTGCAGATGTCTACGTATCGTAGGGATAGAGTTCTAATGCTTCTTAAAACGAGATATTGCATCTCATATCTATGTTTCATGATAAGATATAATATTCATTGCGAAGTGTTATGCATTCCTCGTCTACGATTCAAATCAATATAAATGCGACACTTCCTTGTAAGGAAATTGCGTTTGCAGATGTCTACGTATCGTAGCAATAGTTCTTATGATTCTTAAAACGCGATATCGCATCTCATTTCTATGTTTCATGTAAGATATAATATGATTCGCGACGTATTATGTATTCCTCGTCTATACTTCAAATGAATGTGAATGCGACACTTCCTCGCTAGGAAATAGCGTTTGCAGATGTCTACGTATCGTAGCAATAGAATTCTAATGCTTCTTAAAACGCGATATCGCATCTCATTTCTATGTTTCATGGTAAGATATAATATGATTTGCGAAGTGTCATGTATTCCACGTCTACACTTCAAATGAATGTAAATGCGATACCACCTTGCAAGGAAATAGCGTTTGCAGATGTCTACGTATCGTAGCAATAGAGTTCTAATGCTTCTTAAAACGCGATATCGCATCTCATTTCTATGTTTCACGGTAAGATATAATATGATTTGCGAAGTGTTATGTATTCCTCGTCTACACTTCAAATGAATGTAAATGCGACACTTCCTTGCACGGAAATAGCGATTGCAGATGTCTACGTATCGTAGCAATAGAGTTCATATGATTCCCAAAACGCGATATCGCATCTCATTCTATGTTTCATGGTAAGATATAACATGATTTGCGAAGTGTTATGTATTCCTCGTCTACACTACAAATGAATGTGAATGCGATACTTCCTCGCTAGGAAATAGCGTTTGCAGATGTCTACGTATCGTAGCAATAGCTTTCAAATGCTTCTTAAAATGCGATATCGAATCTCATTTCTATGTTTCATGGTAAGATATAATATGATTTGCGAAGTGTTATGTATTCCTCGTCTACACTTCAAATGAAAGTAAATGCGACACTTCCTTGCTAGGAAATAGCGTTTGCAATTGTCTACCTATCGTAGCAATAGTGTTCTAATGCTTCTTAAAACGCGATATCGCATCTCATTTCTATGTTTCATGGTAAGATATAATATGATTTGCGAAGTATCATGTATTCCTCGTCTACACTTCAAATGAATGTAAATGCGACACTTCCTTGCTAGGAAATAGCGATTGCAGATGTCTACGTATCGTAGCAATAGAGTTCATATGATTCTTAAAACGCGATATCGCAACTCATTTCTATGTTTCATGGTAAGATATAACATGATTTGCCAAGTGTTATGTATTCCTCGTCTACACTTCAAATGAATGTAAATACGACACCTCCTTGCTAGGAAATAGCGTCTGCAGATGTGTAGGTATCGTAGCAATAGAGTTCTAATGCCCCTTAAAACGCGATATCGCATCTCATTTCTATGTTTCATGGTAAGATATAATATGATTTGCGAAGTGTTACGTATTCCTCGTCTACACTTCAAATGAATGGAAATGAGACACTTCTTTGCTAGGAAATAGCGTTTGCAAATGTCTACATATCGTAGCAATAGTGTTCTAATGCTTCTTAAAACGCGATATCGCATCTCATTTCTATGTTTCATGATAAGATATAATATGATTTGCGAAGTATCATGTACTCCTCGTCTACACTTCAAATGAATGTAAATGCGACACTTCCTTGCTAGGAAATAGCGTTTGCAAATGTCTACCTATCGTAGCAATAGTGTTCTAATGCCTCTTAAAACGCGATATCGCATCTCATTTCTATGTTTCATGGTAAGATATAATATGATTTGCGAAGTGTTACGTATTCCTCGTCTACACTTCAAATGAATGTAAATGCGACACTTCCTTGCTAGGAAATAGCGTCTGCAGATGTCTACGTATCGTAGCAATAGCTTTCTAGTGCTTCTTAAAACGCGATATCGCATCTCATTTCTATGTTTCATGGTAAGATATAATATGATTTGCGAAGTGTCATGTATTCCTCGTCTACACTTCAAATGAATGTAAATGCGACACTTCCTTGCTAGGAAATAGCGTCTGCAGATGACTAGGTATCGTAGCAATAGAGTTCTAATGCTTCTTGTAACGCGATAACGCATCTCATTTCTATGTTTCATGGTAAGATATAATATGATTTGCGAAGTGTCATGTATTCCTCGTCTGCACTTCAAATGAATGTAAATGCGACACTTCCTTGCTAGGAAATAGCGTCTGCAGATGACTAGGTATCGTAGCAATAGAGTTCTAATGCTTCTTGTAACGCGATAACGCATCTCATTTCTATGTTTCATGGTAAGATATAATATGATTTGCGAAGTGTTATGTATTCCTCGTCTACACTTCAAATGAATGTAAATGCGACACTTCCCTGCAAGGAAATAGCGTTTGCAGATGTCTACGTATCGTAGCAATAGAGTTCTTATGATTCTTAAAACGCGATATCGCATCTCATTTCTATGTTTCATGGTAAGGTATAATGTGATTTGCGAAGTGTTATGTATTCCTCGTCTACACTTCAAATGAATGTAAATGCGACACTTCCTTGCAAGGAAATAGCGTTTGCAGATGTCTACGTATCGTAGCAATAGCTTTCTAGTGCTTCTTAAAACGCGATATCGCATCTCATTTCTATGTTTCATGGTAAGATATAATATGATTTGCGAAGTGTCATGTATTCCTCGTCTACACTTCAAATGAATGTAAATGCGACACTTCCTTGCTAGGAAATAGCGTCTGCAGATGTCTAGGTATCGTAGCAATAGAGATCTAATGCTTCTTGAAACGCGATATCGCATCTCATTTCTATGTTCCATGGTAAGATATAATATGATTTGCGAAGTGTTATGTATTCCTCGTCTACACTTCAAATGAATGTAAATGCGACACTTCCCTGCAAGGAAATAGCGTTTGCAGATGTTTACGTATCGTAGCAATAGAGTTCTTATGATTCTTAAAACGAGATATTGCATCTCATATCTATGTTTCATGATAAGATATAATATGGTTTGCGAAGTGTCATGTATTCCTCATCTACACTTCAAATGAATGTAAATGCGACACTTCCTTGCAAGGAAATAGCGTTTGCAGATGTCTACCTATCGTAGCAGTAG